>NW_016941949.1:0-503 GCF_001483705.2 Eufriesea mexicana | reverse complement strand
TAGGTTATGTTGGGACAGTTTGGGTTAGTGTATCTTCGACTCTTGTGCTATACACTGCTATTCGGTTCACTTCTGCATCTTCTGCACTCTACATTACGCTACTTGTAACTACTCGACCATGGCGAGGCGAGCAATAGCGTTCGTGACACGTCAGGTTGAGTTGTGTAGCGTTTGGTTATGTTATGTTAGCCTGTGTTAGGTCTGGACAGATACGACTTTTGTGCTACACACTGCAATACTATGGATTTCTGCGCTCCCGTTGACATTAGTTAGTTTTACTCGACTCTGTGGTGGCCAGCGATAGTGGTCGCGGTTGGTTAAGTTGAGTTAGGTTACGATTGGTTAGGTTAGTTTAGGTCAGGTTAGGTTAGGGTACCCTAGCTTTTGTGCTTTACAATGCTATTGGGTGGATTTCCACGATCTGGTGCGCTCTGGTACGTTCTGATTGGATATGGCGTGCGCAGAAGTAGTGGCCTCGGCATGCTATTTTAAGTTGGGCTGCT
>NW_016941948.1:0-271 GCF_001483705.2 Eufriesea mexicana | reverse complement strand
TAGAGCGCAGAAATTCACCGAATAGCATTGTAAAACACGAAAGTCGAAGTAGCCTATCCTAACGTAGCCAAACGCGACACAACCAAACGCAGCCTAGCTCAGCCTAATATGACGATGCCACTATTGCACTCCACAGTATAGGCAAGCCGAATGTACTAAAGCGCAGTAGTGTGCAGAAATCAACTGCATTGCAGTGAATAGCCTTAATGCCGAAGGTACCCTAACCTAACCAGACCTAACGTAACCTAACCAAGCGTAGCGCAGCTCAACG
>NW_016941947.1:0-2137 GCF_001483705.2 Eufriesea mexicana | reverse complement strand
CATTCATTCATCCACACATACAACCATACATCCGTTCATCCAGCCATCCATACTTCAATCTATACATACACCAAACAATCCATACAGCTGTCCATCGATACATCCATCCATCCATACATCCACCCTTCCATACACCCATCCGTCCGTACATCCATCGATCGATATATATATACATCCATATATTCAGACATTCATCCGTACATCCACACATATATACATCCATACATCCATACATCCATCCGTCCATACATTCACCCACACATAAATAAATACATCCACCATCGATATATCCAAATATCCATCCATTCGTACATCCACCCTTCGATACATCCATCCAGCCATACATCCATACATATATAAACCCACTCATCCATACATCGGAACATTCGACCACCCGTACCTCTATCTATCCACATTTCCACCTATCCATACCGCCATCCATCCATACATATATCCATACATACGTACATGCTTCGATACATCCATCCATCCAAACATCCATCCATCCATACATCCATCGATCCATTCATCCTTCCATCCATACATACATCCACCAATCCACCCATCCATCCATTCATCCATACACACATCAATACACAGGTCCATACATACAAACATACATTCATTCCTACATACATTCATACATAAATTCTTACATACAACCATACATACATCGATACACACACATGCAAACATCCATACATACATCCATGCATACATCCATACATACACCCATACAAACGTCCATACATACATCCGTTCTTACGTCCACCCACCCAGCCATTCATCCACGCACAAATTCGTACATCCATGCATCCGTACATCCATCCACTCGTACATACATTAACCCATACATCCATACAGCCATACATTCATACATATATACATCCATACATCCATACATCCGTACATCCATACCTCAATCGACCCAAATATCCATTCATCCATACAGCCATCCATTCATACGTCCACCCATCCAGACATACACCGATCCATACGTCGATCCATCCATACATCAATCCACCAATCCATCCATATGTCCATCCATACTTCCATACATACATCAATACGTACATCCATACATACACCCATACATTCATCCATACATACATCCATACATACACCCATACAAACGTCCATACATACATCCGTTCTTACGTCCACCCACCCAGCCATTCATCCACGTACAAACTCGTACATCCATGCATCCGTACATCCATCCACTCGTACATACATTAACCCATACAACCATACAGCCACACATCCATACATATATACATCCATACATCCATACATCCGTACATCCTTCCATCCATTCCGCAATCCATGCATACATCCATCCATCCAGACAACCATTGATCAATACATACATTCATCCATACGTCCTTCTTTCCACGCATCCATACATCCATACATCCACCCATCCATACATCCATCGAAACATGCATCCGTCCATCGTTACAAGCACCCATCCATACATCCATCCTTCCATACATCTATCCAACCATACATCCATACATACATACATCCATACATCCATTCATCCCTACATCCAAACATGCTTGCACACATACATTCTTACATCCATACATTCATACAAATATACATCCATACATCCGTACATCAGTAGATCCGTCAATCCATACCTCTATCCTGCCATTCATCCATTTGTCGATGCTGCCATCCATCCAAAAATCCATCCATTCACACATCCATCCTTCCAAACATCCGTCCATTCATACATCCAACCATCTATACATCGATCGATCCGTACAGCCAACCATCCATACATACATACATAAATCAATACATACATCCATACATACACCCATACGATCATCCATACATACATATATGCATACATCCATATATACATCCATACATGCATCCATACATCCATCCATTCATACATGCACACATCCACCATCCATATATCCATAAATCCATCCATTCGTACGTCAATCCTTCGATGCATCCATCCACACGTGCATCCATACATCCGAACATCCGCACATCCATACCTCAATCGACCCATATATCCATTCATCCATACAGCCATCCACTCATACGTCCGCCTATCCAGACATACACCGATCCATACGTCGATCCATCCATACATCAATCCACCAATCCATCC
>NW_016941946.1:732-1085 GCF_001483705.2 Eufriesea mexicana | reverse complement strand
GGATGTATGCATGGATGTATGCATGGATGTATGGATGGATGTGTGTGTGTATGGATGTATGGACGTATGCATGCATGGTTGTACGTATGTATGAATCTATGTATGTAAGAAGGTATGGATGTGTGCATGTATGGATGTATGGACGTATGGACGTATGGATGTACGAATGTATGGATGTACGGATGAATGGATGTATGGATGGATGGATGGATGTATGGACGTATGGACTTATGGATTTATGTATGTATGGATGTACGAATGTATGGATGTACGGATGTATGGATGTATGGAAGTAGACCTGTATGAATGTATGAATGGGTGGATGTATGAGTGGATGGATGTATGGATGGATG
>NW_016941946.1:0-563 GCF_001483705.2 Eufriesea mexicana | reverse complement strand
AACGGTGTATGTATGGATGTATGTATTGTTGTCTGTATGGATGCATGTATGTATGGATGTATGGATGTAAGAATATATGGATGTACAGAGGCATGGATGTGTGGATGTGTGGGTGGACGAATGGAGGGGTGAATGGACGGAAGAATGGATGTATGTATTGGTGCTTGTATGGATGAATGTATGGATGTATGCATGGATGTATGCATGGATGTATGGATGGATGTATCGATGCATTTACGAATGTATAAATGGATGTATGTCTGGATGAGTGTGTGGGGGTATGCATGGATGTATGGATGGATGTATCGATGCATTTACGAATGTATAAATGGATGTATGTCTGGATGAGTGTGTGGGGGTATGCATGGATGTATGGATGGATGTATCGATGCATTTACGAATGTATAAATGGATGTATGTCTGGATGAGTGTGTGGGGGTATGCATGGATGTATGGATGGATGGATTTATGGATGTATGGATGTATTTATGCGTGAATGAACGAATGTACGGATGTACCGATGTATGGATGCAAGGATCTCTATATGTATGGATTTATGGATG
>NW_016941945.1:0-968 GCF_001483705.2 Eufriesea mexicana | reverse complement strand
AGGTCAGATTAGGTCAGGTCTGGTCAGGTCCGGTCAGGTCAGGTCAGTTATTTCATGTCAGGTAAGGGCAGGTCAGGACAGGTCTGGCCTTATCAGGTCAGGTCAGGTTGAGACAGGTCTGGTCATGACGGGTCCGGGCATTTCGTGTCAGGTCGGGTCAGGACAGGTCCGCTCAGGCCAGGTTAGTTCAGGTCAGGTCGGGTGAGGTCAGGCCTGGTCAGTTCAGGTCAGGTCGGGTCAGGCCATAGGGGGTCAGTTCCGTTCAGATAAGGTCAGGTAAGGCCATTCCAGTTCGGGTCATGTGAATTCAGGTCTGGTGAAGTCATGTCGTCTCAGGGCAGGTCAGGTCAGGTCAGGACAGGACAGGTCACGTCTGGTCAGTTCAGGTCAGGTCAGGTCAGGTCAGGTCAAGTCAGGTCAGGACAGGCCATGTCTGGTCTGGACAGCCCAGGACATGCCACGGAATGACGGGGTGGTTCCGGTTAGGTCAGGTCATGTCAGGCCAGGCCAGGTCAGGCCAGGCCAGGTCAGGTCGGGTTAGGTTAGGATAGGACAGATCACGTCAGGTCAGGTCAGGCCAGGGCAGGACAGGTGACGTCACGACAGGTATGGTCAGTTCAAGTCAGGGCAGGCTAGGACATTCCATGTGGTGTCAGGTGAGGTCAGGTGAGCTCAGGTGTGGTCAGGTCAGGTCAGGGCAGGTCAGGTCATGACGGGTCAGTTCCGGTCACGTCATGTCAGGTCAGGCTGTCAGGTGGTGTCAGGTCAGGTCGAGGCATGTCAGGTCAGGTCAGGTCAGTTCAGCTAATGTCAGGTCAGGTCAGGTTATGTTATGTTATGTTATGTTAGGTTAGGTTAGGTTAGAATACAATAGGTTAGGTTAGGTTAGGAGAGTTTATGTTAGGCATGATTACGATAGGTTACGATTGGTTGTGTTGGGTTAGGTTAGGTTAGGTTAGGTTAGGATT
>NW_016941944.1:0-559 GCF_001483705.2 Eufriesea mexicana | reverse complement strand
CAGATGGCTGTACTTGCCATTTGTTTGAAGGCGTTATGCGATCTATTCACTGAGCTATAACAGACTATGGATCTTCAATAGACTTATACTCTGTCAATTAGATGGCTGTACCTGCCATTGTACTGAAGGCGTTAGGCGATCTATTCACCAAGCTGTGGAAGGTAATAGATTTTGAAAAGACCTATTCTCTGGCAAGCAGTAGGCAGTACTTGCCATTGGCTGAAGGCGTTAGGCGATCTATTCACCAAGCTGTGGAAGGTAATAGATTTTGAAAAGACCTATTCTCTGGCAAGCAGTAGGCAGTACTTGCCATTGGCTGAAGGCGTTAGGCGATCTATTCACCAAGCTGTGGAAGGTAATAGATTTTGAAAAGACCTATTCTCTGGCAAGCAGTAGGCAGTACTTGCCATTGGCTGAAGGCGTTAGGCGATCTATTCACCAAGCTGTGGAAGGTAATAGATTTTGAAAAGACCTATTCTCTGGCAAGCAGTAGGCAGTACTTGCCATTGGCTGAAGGCGTTAGGCGACCTATTCACCAAGCTATAACAGATTATAGATT
>NW_016941943.1:0-224 GCF_001483705.2 Eufriesea mexicana | reverse complement strand
GGTTCGGTTGGGTTTGTTTTGGATTGGTTAGGATATCCTTGACTATTGTGCTATACACTGACATTCCATGGACCTCTGCGATGTACTCCTCTGCAATATGCCCTGATTGGCGAATTGGAGGCCAGCAATTGTGGGCTAGGCACGTTAGGTTGTGATTGGTAACGTTCGATCAGGTTAGGTTAGGTTAGGTTAAGATATCTCATGCGTCTTTTCTGTACGCTGCC
>NW_016941942.1:0-299 GCF_001483705.2 Eufriesea mexicana | reverse complement strand
CATAACCAAACGCATGCTGACTAAGACTAATGTACCGAGAACAGTACTACTGGCCTCCACATAGCCAAGTAGAATATACAAGAGCACAGTCGAACGAAGGAACCCACCGAATGACAGTGTATATCGCAAAAGTCAGAGTCACCCGAACCAAGCGTAACCTTACCTAACCTAGCTAAACGTAACCTAAGAAAACCTGTCGTGCCAGAATCGCTATAGCTGGCCTCCCCAGAGACCACCAGGGCATATTAGAGCAACGTACAGCTCTGTATCCCAGCAAATAGCGGTTTATAACGTAAAAG
>NW_016941941.1:0-1327 GCF_001483705.2 Eufriesea mexicana | reverse complement strand
AGAATGTACTAGAGCACAGTAGTGCGAAAAAGTCAAGCGCATTGCTGCGAATAACACAAAAGTCGAAGGTATCAAATCGTAACCTGTCCTAACCTAACCTAACCAAGCCTATCAAGTCTCTACGTAACGTGCCGCGACCACACATCCTGGCCTCCCCAGAAGCAAGCAGAATGTAGTAGAACACGGTAGATCACAGGAATACACCGAATAATTGTGTATAACCCGAAAGTGGGAGCTATACTGACGAAACGTAGCCTAACCCAACCTAACCAATTGTAACATAACACAGCGTAACGTGCCGCAGCCACTATTGTCGGGCAGAGCATAGCAGAGGAATGTAGAGCGCAGAAATCATCCGAGCAGCAATGTATGTTACAAAAGTTGAGGATACCCTAACCAAGCATGGCATAACTTAACCTAACCAAACGTAGCATAACTGAACGTAAAGCCGTAACAACTGCTGCTTTCATCCCCAGAGTCAAGCAGAATATGCTAGAGCAATGTAGAGCGCAGAATTCCGCCGAATAGCAGTGAGTAGCACAAAAGTAAAAGTAGCCTATTCCTACCTAGAAAAACGTAACATATCCAAACGTAACATAAATCAACCCAAATTGACGAGACCAGTACTGATGGCCACCACAGAGGCAAGCAGAATGCACTGGAGCAGAGTAGGGCGCAGATATGCACCGCATTGCAGCGAATGGCACAAGAGCCATATATATCCTAGAATAACATGTCCTAACCTGACATAAGCAAACATGGCACAAATCAACGTAACGTACGGCGGCCGCTGCTATAGTAGGGCGCAGATATGCACCGCATTGCAGCGAATGGCACAAGAGCCATATATATCCTAGAATAACATGTCCTAACCTGACATAAGCAAACATGGCACAAATCAACGTAACGTACGGCGGCCGCTGCTACTGGCCACCACATAGCCTAGCGTATCGTAGTAGAGCGCAGTGTATCACAGAAATCCACCGAATAGCAGGGTATAGCACGGAAGGCAAAGCTTCCCTGACCAAACATAACCTAACCGAACTTTACCGAACGTAACATAACTCACCGTAACGTGCCACGACCAGTATTGTTCGCCTCCCCTGAGTCAAGCAGAGCATACTAGGGCAATGTGGAGCGCAGGAACCCACAGTATATCTGCGTCTGGCACAAGAGTCGAGGATGACCTAACCAATCCTGCCATAGCCTAACCCAATCAAACGAAGCATAACCCAACATAACGTGCGGCGGCGGCAATTGGTGTCCTTCGTAGAGAAAGCAGAGTACACTAGAGCGCATTAGAGCTCAGAAATCCACCGAAAAGCAG
>NW_016941940.1:634-1208 GCF_001483705.2 Eufriesea mexicana | reverse complement strand
TTATGATCGATTATGTCATGTCAGGTTAGGATATCAGGACTTTTGTGCTATACACTGCCATTCAGTGGATTACTGCGCTCCACTTTGCTCTACTTTATCCAGCTAGACTCTAGGTATGCGAGCAAAAGTGGTCGTGGCTCGCCAGGATTTGTTAGCATACGTTTGGTTGGGTTATGTCAGGACATGTTTGGTCAGGGGAGCTTTGACTTTCGTGCCATACACAGCTTTTCTGTGTATTTCTGCCCTCCACTGTGCACTACCCGAATCTGCTTGACACTGGGGAAACCAGCAGTAGTGTTCGCGGCAGCGACATTGGGTTTCGCTGACGTAGGTTGGGTGACGTTATCTTGGGATTGGTTTGGATATCATTGACTTTCCACCCGAACACTGCCATCTTATGTGTTTCTGCGCCCTGCGCTGCTGTAATATGCTCTGCGTGTCTCTTTTGAGGCCAGCAATAGTGGTTTCGGCACGTTAGGTTGAGCTTGGTTGCGTTTGTCTGTGCTTCGGTTGGTTCGGTTTGGATAGTGTATCTATGACTTTTGTGCTACATACTGCTTTTCGGTGGATTTCT
>NW_016941940.1:0-574 GCF_001483705.2 Eufriesea mexicana | reverse complement strand
GGGGGGGGGGGGGCCAGAGATAGCGGCGGTTGTGTTAAGTTACGTATGGTTCGTCTATGTTAGCATGGGTAAGGCTTAGATGGCTTTGATTTTTCTGCTGCACACTGCGATTCGGTGGACTTCTGCACTTTACATTGCTCGGCTATTCCCCTCTCGACCCTCGGGATGGGAGCAATAGTTCTCGTAGCATGTTGGGTTCAGTTATGTTATGCTTAGTTAGGTTAGGATCGGATAAATTTTGTCAGTGTAGCTTCGGCTTTCGTGCTATAGCTAATCGGTGGGTTCCAGTCCCACAGTACTCTGCTCCTATCTGCTAGAACCTGTGGATGCCAGCAATAGCGGTCGAGGCATGTTACGTTGAGATTGGCTACGTTCGGCTCCGTTACGTTAGTTTGGGTTAGGTTTGGATGTCGTTGACTTTCCTGCTGTCCACTGCGATTCAATGGATTTCTACGCCCTACTCTCGTCTAATATCTTCTGCTAAGCTCTAGGGACGTCAGCATTATTTGTAGCGGCACGATATTTTGAGATTGACTACGTTTGGTGATGTTAGGTTTCCTTGTGTTACGATAGG
>NW_016941939.1:0-504 GCF_001483705.2 Eufriesea mexicana | reverse complement strand
ATATATCTGACCTTTGTGTTATACACAGCAATGCGGTGGACTACTGCGCTCAACTGTGTTCTAGTATGTTTTGCTTGGCTCGAGGGAGGCAAGCAGTTTCGTTGGCGTCACGTTATGTGGAGTTATATTACGTTTGGTTATGTTCGGGAAGATTGCGTTAGGTTGGGATAGCTTTGACATATGTGCTCAGCACTGAGTTTCAATGGACCTCTTTGCTCCGCTGTGCTCCATCATTCTGCTTCTCTCTGATGACGCCAGCGGTAATGTTCGCGGCACGTTAGGTAGAGTTGTGTTACGTTTGGCTATGTTATAATTGGTTACGTTTGGTTAGGATGGCATTTACTTATGTGCTATACCCTGCTATTTGGTGGCTTTCTGCGCTCTACCATGATCTAGTGTATTCTGCTTGGCTCTGGGTAGGCCAGCAATAGTCGTTTCAGCACCTTAGTTTAAGTTAGTACGCGTTTGGTTACACTACGTTTGGATTTCGTTGGATAGGTTATC
>NW_016941938.1:0-538 GCF_001483705.2 Eufriesea mexicana | reverse complement strand
TCCGTACATCCATACATTCGTACATCCATAAATCCATACATACATACATCCGTACATACATAAGTCAAATACATATATACATTCAAACACCCATCCATACATACATCCATACATTCATACATTCATCCCTCCATACGTCCATTCATCCATACATCCATACATCCACACATCCATCCATTCATACATCCATACATCCACACACCCATACATCCATACATACATCAATACACAGATCCATACATACACGCATACATTCATCCATACATACATCCATACATACATTCTTACATACATCCTTACATACATCCATACATACATACATTCAAACATCCATACGTTCATCCATGCTTTTTTTTCCATACATACATCCATACAAACATCCATTCATACATCGGTTCTTCTGTGCATCCACCCTTCCATTCAACCACCAACACACCCATACATCCATGCAACCGTACACCCATACACTCATCCGTCCATACATACATACATACATACATCCATAGATCCATACATACACCCATACACTCATCCATAC
>NW_016941937.1:0-526 GCF_001483705.2 Eufriesea mexicana | reverse complement strand
CGCCAATATGATCCTTCCTCCTTATTTATGCAAGAAAATTAGCTCACCACGATATAAGTCGAACATGTCAATAAAATTGAATTTTCGGGCCAGACCAAATAGAAACGCAATGGCTATAGAACACCAATAGAACCTTTCCTCCTTATATATGTACGAAAGTGAGCTCACCACGATATAAGTAGAAAATGATATTAAGTTGTATTTTCCAGGCGGATTCTATAGCACTGCAATGGCTAAAACACGCCAAAAGCATCCTTCCTACTAATCTGAGAAAGAATGTTAGCTCACCACTATATAAGTCGAAAATGTCAATAAAATTGATTTGAATTTGCCGGCCATATCCTGTAGCAATGCAATAGCTACAGCACGTCAATAGAATCTTTCATCCTTATTTATGCAAGGAAGTTAGTTCACCCCTTTATTAGTCGAAAATGTCAGTAAAATTGTATATTCCAGCCAGATACTTGAACATTACAGTGGTTATAGCGCGCCAATGGAACCTTTCCTCCTCATTTATTCAAGAAAG
>NW_016941936.1:0-570 GCF_001483705.2 Eufriesea mexicana | reverse complement strand
CGTATATCCACAAATTCGTACATCCATACGACCATACATCCATACATCCATACATCCGTACACCAATCCATTCATCCATCCATACATACATACATACATCAATCCATCCATACATCCATACATCCACACATCCATACACCCACAAATCCATCCACCCACGCACTCATCCATCCATACGTACATCCATCCATACGACCACACATACATCCATACATCCATGCATACACCCATACACTCATCCATACCTACATTCGTCGTAGAAACATCCGTAAATGCATCCATACATACATCCAGGCATACATCCATACATACATCCATCTTTCCATACTTCCATCCATCCATACGTCCACCCATCCATACATCCATCGACCATACATCCATCTATCCGCACTAGCTCGCATCCATACGTCCATCGATCCAAACATCTATCCATCCACACAACCATCCATCTATACATTCATACATCCGCGCATCCATAAATCCATCCATCCATACATCCATACATAAATCCATCCATCCATATATCCATCCACACATACATCCACCATCCATACATCCATACATATATAC
>NW_016941935.1:0-274 GCF_001483705.2 Eufriesea mexicana | reverse complement strand
TTGCATAAATAAGAACGAAAGATTCTCTTGGCGTGCTGTAGGCACTGCAATGCTCTGGAATCTGGTTGCACAGTTCAATTTTATTGACATTTCCGACTAATGTCGTGATGAGCCAACATCCTTGCATATATAAGGAGGAAAGATTCTCTTGGCGTGCTGTAGGCACTGCAATGCACTGGTATCTGGCTGCAAAGTTTAATTTTATTGCAAGTTTCGACTAATATCGTGGTGAGCTATCTTTCTTGCATAAATAAGGAGGAAAGGTTCTATTGGC
>NW_016941934.1:0-1331 GCF_001483705.2 Eufriesea mexicana | reverse complement strand
GTCAATAAAATTGAATTTTCCAGCCACATTCTAAAGTATTTCAATGGCTGCAGCACGCCGACAGAATCTTTCCTCCCAAATATGGAAGAAGGTTAGCTCACCGCGATATTAGTTGAAAATGTCAATAAAATTAAATTTTCCGGCCAGACCCTATAGCAATGCAATGGCTATAGCACGTCAATAGAACCTTTCCTCCTTACTTATGCACGAAAGTTAGCTCACCACGATATTAGTATAAAACGTTATTAAGATGTATTTTCCAGACGGATTCTATAGCTCTGCAATGGCAATAGCACGCCGATGGAATATTTCCTCCTTATTTATGCAAGAGAATTAGATCACCACGATATCAGTCGAAAATGTAAATAAAATTGTATTTTCCAGCCTGGTTCTAAAACATTGCAATGGCTATAGCACGCCAATGTAATCATTCCTCCTTATTTATGCAAGAGAATTAGATCACCACGATATCAGTCGAAAATGTAAATAAAATTGTATTTTCCAGCCTGGTTCTAAAACATTGCAATGGCTAGAGCACGCCAATGGAACCTTTCCTCCTTATTATGCAAGAAAGTCAGCTCACCACAATAGTCGAAAATTTCAATAAAATTGTGTTTTCCAGGCAGATTCTATAGCATTGCTATGGCTCTAGCACGCCAACTGAATCCTGTATCCTTATCTAAGCAAGAAAGTTATCTCAGTACGATATTAGTGGAAAATGTCAATGAAATTGAATACTCCAGCCAGCTTCTAAACCATTGCAATGGCTATAGCACGCCAATGGAACCATTCCTCCTTATTTATGCAAGACAACTAGCTCACCAAGATATTAGTCGAAAATGTCAATAAAATAGAATTTTCCAGGCAGATTCTGGACGATTGCTGTGGCTACAGCGCGCCAATAGTACCTTTCCTCCTCATTTATGGAGGGAAGATAGTTCACCACTATATTAGACGAAAACGTGTATAAAATTGAATTTTACAGCTACATTCTATAGCTCTGCAATGGATATAGCAGGCGAATAGTATTCTTCCTCCTTATCTAAGCAAGAAAGTTAGCTGATCACGATATTAGTCGAAAACGTCAATAAAATTGATATAAAATTGAATTTTCCAGGCAGATTCTATAGCATTGCAATGGCTATAGCACGCCAATAGAATCATTCCTACTTATCTAAGCAAGAAAGTTAGCTCACCACGACATTAGTCGAAAATGTCAATAAAATTGGATTTTCCAGACGGATTCTATAGCTCTGCAACGGCTATATCACGCCAATAGGATCTTCCCTCTTTATTTGTGCAAGAGAGTAAGCTCTCCACGATATTAGCCG
>NW_016941933.1:455-1052 GCF_001483705.2 Eufriesea mexicana | reverse complement strand
TGTATGCATGGATGTATGTATGGATGCATTTACGGATGTATCTATGGTTGTATGTATGGATGAATGTATGTTTGTATGCATGCATGTTTGGATGTATGTATGGACGTATGTATGGATGTACGTATGGATGGATGAATGCATGGATGTATGGACGTTTGTACGAATGGATGTATGCATGTATGGATGTATGGATGTATGGAGTATGAACGTACTGGATGAACGAATTTATGGATGTACGGGTTTATGGATGTATGGATGGATGTATGGATGTATTGATGTATGTATGTATGTATGTATGGATGAATGGATTGGTGGATGGATGTATGGATGGATAGATGTATGGATGTATGGATGGATGGATTTATGGATGTGTGGATGTATGAATGTATGGATGGATGGATGTATGGATGGATAGATGTATGGAAAGAAGGATGTATGGATGGATGTATGTATGGATGAATGGTTGTGTGGATGGATGGATGTATGTATGCATTGAGGTGTGGATGGACGGATGTACGTATGTATGAATGTATGGAGGTATGTATGTACGGATGTACGGAAGTATGGATTTATGGATGTGTGGATGTATGAATGTAT
>NW_016941933.1:0-361 GCF_001483705.2 Eufriesea mexicana | reverse complement strand
GAATGTATGGTTTGATGGCCGTATGCATGGATGGTTGTATGGATGGATTGAGGTATGGATGGTCGGATGTACGGAAGTATGAATGTATGGATGTATGGCTGTCTGCATGTATGAATGTATGGATGTATATATGTATGGGTGTAGGGATTGATGGATGTATGGATGCATGGAGGTATGGATGGATGTATTTGTGGATGTATAGATGTATGAATGTATGGATGTATGGGTGGATGTATGTATGTATGGATGGATTTATGCATGTATGTATGTACGGATGTACGCATGTATGTATGTACGGATGTATGGATGTACGAATTTATGGATGTACGAATGTAAGGACATACGGATGTATGGATGTATG
>NW_016941932.1:0-773 GCF_001483705.2 Eufriesea mexicana | reverse complement strand
TCAACATGACGTGCAGAGACCGCTATTTCTCAGATCCCCAGAGCCGAGCACAGTACAGTAGAGTAATGGAGAACGCAGAAATCCACCGAATAGCAGCGTATAGCGCAGTCAGCAGATCACAAGAATCCACCTAATAACAGTGTATGGCGCGAAAGTCTTAGCTACCCTAACCATGCTTATCCTAGCCCAGCCTGACCAAACGAAACCTACCTCAACATGACGTGCAGAGACCGCTATTTCTCAGATCCCCAGAGCCGAGCACAGTACAGTAGAGTAATGGAGAACGCAGAAATCCACCGAATAGCAGCGTATAGCGCAGGAGTCGAGGGTATCCTGACCCAACACGGCATAACGTTTCCAAACCGTATGTAGTGTATCTGAGTATATCGTGAAGAGACCAATATTGCTGCACTCCACACTGCCCAGCGGAACAAACTAGAGCACAGTGGAAGGCAGGGATCCACCTAGGAGCAGTGTACAGAACAAAAGTCATAGTAGCCGACGCCAACCTAGCCAAACATAACGTAACCCAACGTAGCGTAACTCGACCTATCATGACGGGACCACTATTTCTGTCCTCCGCAGAGACAAGCACAATGTACTAGAGCACGGCAGAGAGCAGAAATCCACCGCACTTTCGTGTATAGCACATAAGTCTAAGGTAACCTGACCAAACATGATTTAAATCAGCCGAACCAAACATAGCATAACTCAACTTAACATGCCGCGGCCGCTGCTTCTGGCCTCACCTGAGCCAAGTATGGCACGAAAGC
>NW_016941931.1:0-570 GCF_001483705.2 Eufriesea mexicana | reverse complement strand
ATGGATGTATGGGTGGATGGATGGCTGTATGGATGTATGGATGTATGGATGTTTGTATATATGCATGTACGAATGTATGGATGTACGAATGTGTGGATTTACGGATGTATGGATGTATGCATGTATATCTGCATGGATGTATGTTGATTTATGGATGTATGGATGTGTGGATGTATGGATGTACGTATGGATGAATGTACTGGTGTATGTATGGATGTATGTATTGATGTATGTATGGATGCATGTATGGATGTATGGATGCATGTATGGATGGATGGATGGGGGGATGGACGTATGGATGGATCGATGTATGGATCGATGGATGTATGGATGAATGGTTGTTCGAATTGATGGACGTATGGGTTGATTGATGTATGGTTGGACGGATGTAAGGAAGTATGAATGTATGGATGTATGGCTGTGTGCTTGTATGGATGTATGAATGGATGGATGTATCGAATGGTGGACGTACGAATGGATGCATTTATGGAAGTATGGGTGTGGGGGTGTATGGAAGAATGTATGAATGGATGTATGGATTTAAGTAAGTATGGATGTATGCATGTATGG
>NW_016941930.1:0-284 GCF_001483705.2 Eufriesea mexicana | reverse complement strand
TACTGAAATGCAGTGACTATAGCAAACCAATATTATCTTACCGTCTTGTTTATGCAGAAAAGCTCGCTCACCACGATAATAGTCGAAAATGTCTGTAAAATTGGGCTTTTCAGTCATATTCCATGGCAATGCATTGGCTACAGCAAACCAATAGTACCTTTAACGCTTATTCAAGCAGAAAAGCTTGCTCGCAGCGATATTTGTCGAAAATGGCAATGCAGTTGAGATTTCCAGTCAGATTCTAGTGCAATGCAATGGCTTTAGCATACCAATATAATCCTTCT
>NW_016941929.1:0-505 GCF_001483705.2 Eufriesea mexicana | reverse complement strand
ATATTGCTGGCATCCCCGTTGCCCAGCAGGGCATATTAGAAGAGAATAGATCGCTGAGGTCGATAGAAAGCGAATTTAGCACGAAAGTCAATGATATCCCAACCTAACCGAGGCAAACCGAAACTAACAAAACGTAACCTACCTCAACGTAACACGCCGCCGCCACCATTTCTGGAACTCCCAAAGCAAAGCAGGGAACATTCGATCACAGTAGTGCACAGAAATCCACCGAAAGCCAGTATGTAGCACAAAAGGCAAAGGTACTCTATCCTAACCTAACCAATTGTAGCACCGCCATGCGTAACCAATCGCAACCTAACGTGCCGCCACCACTCAATGCTGGCCTTCCTAGAGCCAGGTAGAACAAATTAGAGGAGAGTATCGCGCAGAATTCCATAGGATCGCAGTGTACAGCAGAAGAGTCAAAGGTACCAGAACCTTCCACAAACTAACGTAACCTAACCTTTCGCAGCAAAACACAACGTAACGTGCCGCGATAACTATT
>NW_016941928.1:0-692 GCF_001483705.2 Eufriesea mexicana | reverse complement strand
TAGCAGAGAGCAGTAGAGCAGTATAGATGGTGGAAATCCTCCGAATAGCGATGTATAGCACAAGAGTCAGAGCTATCCTATACTAAGTTAACCAATCGTATCATAAGCAGACGTAATGTAACCCAATCTGACATGACACGAAGGCCAATGCTGGGCTCACAACAGCTAAGCAGAGGACAGCAGAGAAAGGTAGAACATTGGAGTCGTCCGAACAGCAATCTTTTCCAAAAAAGTAAGGGCTATCCTAACCCAACGAAGCCTACCCTAGCCTAATCAAACGTAACCATTCCGAACCTAACGTACCTAGGACACAATTGCAGGCCTCTATCGCCAAGCAGGGCACATTGGAGGTGAGTAGGGCGCAGAGGTCCATAGAATGGCAGTGCATAGCACGAATGTCAAAGATATACTTACCAAAGCCAAACAAACCTAATCTAAACAAACTTAACCTATCGCAACCTAACGCGCCACGGCCACTATTTCTGGAATTCCCAGCGAAAGGCAGGGAGAACTAGGTCACAGTAGACCGCAGATGGCCACCGAATAGCAGCGCACAGCACAAAAGTCAAAGCCACCCTGTCCTAACACAAGCGAACGTAACAGAGCCAACCGTAACATAACACAAAATAACGTGCGCAGACCACTATTGCTGAGCACCCCAGGGCAACGCAGAACACAGTAAAGCACAGTGG
>NW_016941927.1:0-530 GCF_001483705.2 Eufriesea mexicana | reverse complement strand
GCTAAAGAACGTGAATTGAATGTTTCCTCCTTATATATGCAAGAAAGTTAGCTCAACACGATGATAGTCGAAAATGTCAATACTTTGAATTTTCCAGACACATTCTATATCAACGCAATGGCTATAGCACGCCAATTGAATCTTTCCTCCTTATTTATGCAAGAAAGTTGGCTCACCACAATATTATTCGGAAATGTCAATAAAATTGAATTTTCCTTCTTGATGCTCAAGCAATGCAATGGCTATGGCACGCCAGTAGAGTCTACCCTCCTTATTTATGTAATAATGTTAGCTCACCACGATATTAGTCTAAAAGGTCAATAAAATTGAATTTTCAAGGAAGATTCTATAGCGTTGCAATGGTAAAAGCACGCCAATAGAATCTTTACTCCTTATATATGCAAGAAAGGTGGCTCAGCACGATATTAGTCGAAAATGTCAATAAAATTGAATTTTCCCTCCAGATTCTACTGCATTGCAATGCCTGTCGCACGCCAACAGAATCTTTCCTGCTTATTTATGCAAGCAAG
>NW_016941926.1:0-1174 GCF_001483705.2 Eufriesea mexicana | reverse complement strand
TAGCTCGAGGTATTAACAAATGTCACCTCAGAACGATGTACGGCCATCATGGCGATACTGTAGCATTTGGACTAATCTGCTCAGCGATGATTAAAACTCTAGCGAGATCTAGAATAACATACGACTGGTCCATTATCCTTCGAGAAATAAACAACTTACGAAACAGTAGCGAATACAGCAATAATCACAGTGCTTTAATCATTAGACTAATTTGTGCCCTGATAATATATGTTTAAAAGCAATTCTAGAATAATAAGTGCATAGTACGGCTACGCCTACAGATATTTACAATTCACAGCACGGTACTTGGTACATCCATCAACAGAACTTTGTAGCGGATAACATAGAATGGTCAATGATGACGTATATTTTATACCAATTCTTGAATGTCAAAAGGCACATCCGTCATAACTCGAGATATTAACACCTGATATAACAGCACACAGTACAGCCATCATCACAGAAGTACAGAGGTTAGATTGGTCGACTCACTGAAGCATTAAATTCCACAGAAGGCCTAGAAAAATCAACGGGTACATGAGTTATCGGCAGATATATTTAGACTTCCCAGTACGGTAGTTAGTACATCCACCAAGAGAGCACTCTGGCTGTTGTATTATTATGTCCGGAGATGATTTGAGTCATCTTGAAGTTCTAGAATGACAAATGACTGACCCATTATCGCGCGAGATATTACCAATTGACGAAAGAGGACTGGGTACAACCATCATAACATTACTGCAGTCGTTGCATTAACCTGTTGACTGACGAATGAAAATCAACAGTAGTTCCAGAACAATCTATGTATGTATCGGTTATGGCCACTGAATACTGAAATTTAC
This sequence comes from Eufriesea mexicana, assembly GCF_001483705.2. Classification (NCBI taxonomy): domain Eukaryota; kingdom Metazoa; phylum Arthropoda; class Insecta; order Hymenoptera; family Apidae; genus Eufriesea; species Eufriesea mexicana. Next base: position 332 of record NW_016941926.1, on the reverse strand, counting down.
TATTCCCAGTACGGTGGTTGGTATATCCACCGATAAATATCTGTACGTGTTGGATTAATATGTGCAGCGATGATTTATACTCCAAAGAAGGTTTAGGGTAGTCGATGTATAGTACGGATGTGGCAAGGGTTATTTACAGTTGACAGTACGGTTCTTAGTACATCTGGACTAATTTCCTGACTGATAACGTAAATGAAGCAGCAATTCTGGAAAAATAAATAAATTTTATGTATATGGCCAGCGATATTTACACATGACTGAACCGTACATAGTACATCCATAAACAGTTCAATCTAGCTTTGGCTTGACCTGTCCAATGATGATTTATATTC
>NW_016941925.1:0-920 GCF_001483705.2 Eufriesea mexicana | reverse complement strand
TATATAATCTGTTTTAGCCTGGTGAATAGGTCGCCTAACGCCTTCAAACAATGGCAAGTACAGGCATCTACTTGCCAGAGAGTAGGACCTTTCAAAATCTACAACCTGTAGTAGCTTGGTGAATAGATCGCCTAACGCCTTCAAACAATGGCAAGTACAGGCATCTACTTGCCAGAGAGTAGGACCTTTCAAAATCTACAACCTGTAGTAGCTTGGTGAATAGATCGCCTAACGCCTTCAAACAATGGCAAGTACAGGCATCTACTTGCCAGAGAGTAGGACCTTTCAAAATCTACAACCTGTAGTAGCTTGGTGAATAGATCGCCTAACGCCTTCAATCCAATGGCAAGTACTGCCATCTACTCGCCAGAGAATGAGTATATTCAAAGCATACAAGCTGCCATATCTTGGTGATAACATCGCCAATCGCCTGCTATCCAATGGCAAGTACAGCCATATATTTGCCAGGGAATATGTATATTCACAATCTATAATCTGTTATAGCATGGTGAATAGATCGCCTAACGCCTTCAATCCAATGTCAAGTAGAGCCATCAACTTGCCAGAGAATAGGAATATTATAATCTGTTATAGCTTGGTGAATAGATCGCCTAACGCCTTCAATCCAATGGCAAGTATATCCACCTACTTGCCAGAGAACAGGTCTTTTCAAAATCTATGACCTTTTATAGCTTGGTGAATAGATCGCCTGTCGCCTCCAATCTAATGGCAAGTACAGCCTTCTACTTGCCATAGAATAGGTATATTCAAGTTATATAATCTGTTTTAGCTTGGTAAATAGGTCGCCTAACGCCTTCAAACAATGGCAAGTACAGCCATCTACTTGCAATAGAATCGGTATATTCAAAGTATATAATCTGTTTTAGCTTGGTGAATAGGTCGCCTAACGCCTTCAAACA
>NW_016941924.1:0-504 GCF_001483705.2 Eufriesea mexicana | reverse complement strand
AGTGCACATCACAAAAGTTAAGGCTACCGTAACCAAACATTTCCAATACCCACGTAACCGAACCCATCCCGACACAATATAACGTGCCTAGACCACTATTGCCGTACTATTGCTGGCCTTCCCAGAGCCAAGATGAAAATATTAGTGGGCAGTAGGGCGCAGATATCGACCAAACACCAGTCAAGGGTTCTAAAGTCAAAGTTATCCTCTCCTAACCTATCCAAACGTAACATAACCAAACGTAACCTAACGCAACCAAATATGCCGCAACCGCAATTGCTGTCCACCGCAGCGCCAAGCGGAATACGTTACAGGAGAGTAGGACGCAGAAATCCATGGAGACGCTGTGCACATCAGAATGGTCAAAGCTACACAAATCTAAACCAAACAAGCAGAACATAATCAAACATAGAATAACGCAACCCAACGTGCCGAGTCGCATTTGCTGCCAACCCCAGAGCGAAGCAGGACATACTGCAGTATAGTAGAGCGCAGAAATCCACC
>NW_016941923.1:0-948 GCF_001483705.2 Eufriesea mexicana | reverse complement strand
TTTAGTTAGGTTGCGATTGGTTGCGATAGGTTTCGTTTCGTTAGGTCAGTATATCGTCGACTCGTGTGCTATTCACAGAATTGCGGTGGATTTCTGCGCTCTACCCGGCTCTAGTTCATTCTGCTTGTCTCTGTGCAGGCCAACAATAATTGTCTCGTCATGTTAGGTTGAGTTTCGTTACGTTTGGATATGTTACGTTTGGCTAGGTTAGGATAGGCTACTTTTACTATTGTGCCTTGCACTGCTATTCAGTGGATTTCTTTGTCCTACTGCGTTCCTCGGCACTGTGCTTTGCTCTGAGGAGTCCAGCAATACTGTTCTCGTCACGTTATGTTGTGTTACTCTACATTAGGGTAGGTTTGGTTAGGACATGTCATGTCAGGGTACGTTTGACTTTTGTGCCCTACACTTCAGTGCGGCGGATTTCTGTGCTCTGCTGGGCTCTAGTATATTCTGCGTGGCCGTGAAGAGGCCAGCAGTACCGGCATCGTCAGGTTAGGATGAGTTATGCTACGTTTGGTTATGCTACATTGGGTGATCGTCGGATAGGATTGTATAGTCTTTTGTGCTATACACTGCTATCGGCGGATTTCTGCGCACTACGAAATTCTAACATCTTCTGCTTGCCTCCGGCGAGGCCAGCAATTGTGGTCTCTGCGCCTTAGTATTTTTTGATTATGAAACGTCTGACTATGCTAGGTGAGAGTAGCTTAGACATATGTGCCGTACGCTGCTATTCGGAGGAATTCTCTGCTCTAATGTGCACTAATATGTTCTGCCTGTCTCTGGGATGGCCAGTATTTGTGCTCTCCGCACGCTAGGTTGTGTCGGGTTACGTTTGGTTAGGTTAAGTTATGAAAGATTTGTCAGAGTTTTTTGACCTTTGTGATGTACACTGCTATTCGGTGAGTTCCTGCGATCTGCTGTGCCACACCACGGCCGGCCTTG
>NW_016941922.1:0-622 GCF_001483705.2 Eufriesea mexicana | reverse complement strand
ACTAATATCGTGGTCAGCTAACTCCCTTGTTTACGTAAGGAGGAAGGATTCCATTGGCGTACTATAGCCGTTGCAATGCTGAAGAATCTGGCTGGAAAATCCAATTTTATTTAGATTATCGTCTAATATCGTGGTGAGCTGATTTTCTTGCAGAAATAAGGAGGGAAGATTCTACTGACGTGATATGGCCATGTTAATGCTAAAGAATATGGCTGGAAAATTCAATTTTATTGAAATTATCGACTACTATCCTGGTGACATAACTTTGTTGCATATACAAGTAGGAATGATTCTACTTACTGGCGTACTAGAGGCATTGCAATGCTATAGAATCTGCCTGGAAAATAAATATTTTATTAACATTTTCTTCTAATATCGTGGCGAGCTAACTATCTTGCATAAATAAGGAAGAAAGACTCTATTGGCGTACTGTAGCCATTGGAGTGCTATAGTATCTGCCTGGAAAATTGATTTTATTCGCATTTTCGACTAGTGTCGTGGTGAGCAAACTTTTTTGCAGAAATAAGGAGGAATGATCCTTTTGGCGTCCTATAGGTATCGCAATGCTATAGAATCTGGCTGGAAAGTTCAATTTCATTGATATTTCGTCTAAAATCGTGGT
>NW_016941921.1:0-5360 GCF_001483705.2 Eufriesea mexicana | reverse complement strand
GATAATAGAAATGCTGACCTCCCCAGAGCCATGCAGAGCATATTAGAGCAATGCAGAGCGTTGTAATCCACCGAATGGCGTTGTATAGCATAAAAGTCAAACCTGCCCTGCCCTAATATAGCCAAACGTAACATAACCAATCGTAGCCTAACAAGACCTATCGCTTATAGCTCGAAAGTCAAAGATATCCAAACCTAATGCAAACGAACCTACCAGAATCAAACGTAACATAACCAAGCTTAACGTGCCGCGGCCGCTATTTCTGGAATTCCCAGAGCAAAAGAGGGACTATTAGATCACAGTCGAGCGCAGAAATCCACCTGAGAGCAGTATATAGCATAAGAGTTAAAGGAATCCTCTCCTAACCTAACAAATCGTAACGTAATCGAACGTAGCATATCCGCACATAACGAGCCGCGATCACTATTACTGGCAACCCCAGATTTGAGCAGAGTATACTGGAACACGGCAGAGCGCAGGAGTCCACCGAATATCATGGTATAGCACGAAAGACGCAGCTGTCAAAGCCTACCCAAGGCCAACGCATCCCAGCCAAGTTTAGCATAACTCAACCTAACTCGACGACACCACCGTTCCTGGCATCCCCAGAGCGAATCAGATCTTATTTTATCACAGTAGAGCGCAGAAATCAACCGAAGGGCAGTGTATGGCACAGAGGTCAAAGCTATCCTAACAAAACCGGTCCCAACGTAGCGATGGCAAGCGTAACATGACTCAAACTAGCGTGCCGAGCCCACCAATCCTGGCCCCCAGAGCAAAGCAGACCATGCTACAACACAGTAGAGCGCAGAAACTCGCCGTATTGCTGTATATATCACAAAAGTCAAAGCTAACCTATCCTAACCTAACCAAACTTGACGCAGTCAAACGCAGCCTAACCCTTCCTAACGTGCCGAGACATCTATTGCTGCCGTCCTCAGAGCGCAGCAGAACATATTAGAGCAGTGTAGCTCGCAGGAGTCCATAGAATCGCAGTGCATAGCATAAAGGTCAATGCTACCCTATCCCAACAAAACCATATGTAGTATAACCAAACGTTACACATCATAACCTAACGCGCAGAGGCCAGTGTTGCTGACCTCATCAGAGCCGAGCCGACCATACTAGAGCGCAGTAGAGCGTAGAAATTCACCGTATATCCGTGTAAAGCACAAAAGTCAAAGCTATCCTGTCCTAAAGTACCCAAACTTAACCTAAATGTTCCTAACGTGCCGAGACCTCTATTGCTGCTCTCCTCAGAGCCAAACAGGGTATAGTAGTGCAATGGAGAGCGCATATATCCACGGAAGAGGCGTGTATAGCGCAAAACTCAAAGTAATCCTATACGAACATAGCCGAACGTAACATAACCTAACGTTACATAAATCAAGCTAACGTCTCTATACCACAATTGCTGACCTCCCCAGAGCCAAGCTGAATATAGTAGAGCACAGTAGAGGAAGAAATCCACCACGTTGAAGTATAACAGTAGGAGATATCCTATCATAACCCGGCCTAGCTTGTCCTTACCAAACTTAACCAAGCCAAACCTAACGTGCCTAGCCGGCTATTGCTGTAATTCCCATCGCTAAGCAGGGCATATTAGGGAACAGTAGAGAGCAGACGTTCATGGAGTCGCAGTGCACAGCACAATAGTCGATGCAACCCTGAACTAACGTAGCCAAACGTAACACTACCAAACGTAGCGTAACAAGACCTATCGCGCCCAGCCCACGAATTCTGGCTTCCCAAGATCCCAGCAGAGTATTGTAGAGCAACGTAGAGCGTCGAATCCCAGGGAATAGCAGGTCATAGCACAAATGTCAAAGATACCTTAACAAAAACTGCCCAAGCCTAACATAACTAAACGTAGAATATTTATACCTAACCAGCCGTTACCCCTATTGCTGTCCTACAGATAGCCAAGCAGAATATACTAGAGCACAGTAGAGCGCAGAAATCCACCGAATAGAACTGTAGAGCACAACAGTCAAGGCTATCCTATCCAAACCTAACCAAACCTTGCCTGACCAAACGTAGCTTAACTCATACAAACGTGCCACTACCACTGTTGCTGGCTTCCCCAGAGTCAAGCGGATAATAGTAGAGCAGCGAAGAGCGCAGAAATCAACGGAATAGCTGTTTATATGGCAAAAGTCCAAGTAATCGTATCCTAACATAACCAGACGAAACATAACCAAACGTAACCTAACTCAAACTAACGTGCCTACACCACTACTCATGACCTGCCCAGAGCCAAGCAGAAAATATTAGGGGAGAGTAGAATGCAGAAATCCGCCGCATTGAACTGTAAAGCAGAAGAGTAAAGGATAACCTAACACAACGTGACCAAGCCTAACATAACCAAGCGTAACCTATCCCAACTTAACGTGTCTAGCCAACTATTGCTGTCCTCTCCATCGCCAAGAAGATCATATTACAGGACAGTACAGCGCAGCGGTCCACACAAAGACAGTGTATAGCAGAAAAGTCAAAGGTATCCTAACCTGACACAAACTAACCTAACCTGAAAAAATGCAGCCTAACATAAGCTCGCCTGGCGAGACAAACATTACTGGCCTGCCATAGCCCACCAGAGTATATTAGAGCACAGCAGAGCGCCGAAATCCACCGAATTGCAGTGCATAACCCAAAAGCCTAAGCTACCCTTCCCCGACCTAACCAAATGTATCATAAGCAAACGTAGCATAACTAAAGATGACATGCCGAGACTAGTATTGCCGGCCTCCGCAGTGCCAAGCAGGATATACTGGGGCACGATGGAGATCAGAAATCAACATCATTGCAGCTTATATCACAGAAGTCAGGGATATCTTTGCCAAACCTAATCTAACCTGACCTAACCAAAGGTAACATAGCTCAACCTAATGTGCAGCGACCACTATTGCAGGCGTCCCCATGGAAAAGCAGAATATGATGGATCACAATTGAGTGCAGAGCTCAGAAAAATAGCAGTGTTGGGCGCAGAAGTCACACCCACTCTAACCTAAGCCAACCTAACCTAACCTTACCAAACGTAATCCAACTCAACCTGACAGTACGCGACCAGTATTGCTGGCCTCCCCAGAGCCAAGCAATGCATGGTAGAGCGCAGAAATCCATGGAAACGCAGCGTATAGCAGAACAGTCAAAGCTATCCAAACATAACCCAAACCAGCATAACCTAACGAAGCGTAGAATAACTTTACGTGACTAGCGGCAACCGCTATTGCTGGGCAACACAGGCCCAAGCATTACTTACTTGAGCACAGTAGAACGCAAAATTCCACCAAACAGCAGTGTATATAGGAAAAGCCAACGATATCCTGACATATCTTAACCGAACCTAACATAACCGAACGTATCCTGACTCAACCTAACGTGACGAGACCATAATTGCTCTCCTCCTCAAAGCCAGGCAGAATATACCAGAGCGCCGTAGATAGCACAAACCCATTGCATGGCAATTTATAGCGCAAAAGTCGAAGACACAATGGCGAAACCTAACCTATCGTAACGTAACCCAAACTACCGTGCTGCCACCACAATTTCTGGCGTCCCCAGAGACAAGCAGGATGAGATAGAGCGCATTAGAGTGCAGAAGTCCATAGTGAAACAGTGTTGAGCACAAAAGTCAATGATATCCTAACCTAACACAACCTAAACTACCCTAACCAAACGTAATACAACCAAAGCTATTGTGCCACATCCAGTATGGCTGGCCTCCACAGAGTCAAGCAGAATATACTGGAGTACAGCAAAGTGTTGAAACCCGCCGCATTGCAGTGTAAAGCAGAAAAGTCGAGGATGCCTAACCAAACCTGACCTAACCTAACACAACCAAACGTAGCTTAAATCAACGTAACTTGACGGGACCCCTATTGCTGGCGTTCCCAGAGAAAAGCTGAAAATGTTAGGGCAAAGCAGAGCGCAGATATCCACCATATATCAGTGTATATCACATAAGTTAAAGCCGCCCTAGCCAAACCTAAAGTAACCAAACCAAACAATACGTAGTATAACTAAACCTTTCGAGCCGGCACCGCCATAGCAGGCCTCCCAAGAGAGAAGCACAACACATTAAAGCACTGCAGAGCGCAGAAATCGACCGAATGGGGGTGTACAGCACGAAAGCCGAAGACATCCTGACCAAACGCATCCCAACCTTACCTAACCAAACGGAACCTAACAAAACAGCGTATAGCACAAAGGTAAAAGCTATCCTCTCCTAGCCTAACCAATCGACACATACCCAAACGTAACCTAACACAATCCAGCAAGGAGCGACCACTATTGCTGGCCTCCCACGAGTCGAGCCGAGGATGGTAGGGCAGAGTAAAGCGCAGATATACACCGAATGGCAGCCTCCACCAGGAAAGTCGAAGCTATCCGAGAATAACCCGAAAAAAATAACATAACCAAACGTAGTATAACTGAAACTGACGTGCCGAGACCTCTACTTCTGGCATACCCAGAGCCAAGCAGAGCATATTAGAACAATGTAGAGAACATAAATCCACTGAATAGCGGCGTATTACACGAAAGTCAATGCCATCCTCTCCTAACCTGTCCAATCGTAGCAGAACCATAAGTAATTTAACCCAAACTAACGTTCCGGGACGATTATTACTGGCCTCCACAGAGTCCGTCAAAGGATAGTGGAGCAACGTATAGCCCAGAAAGCCACCATATAGCAGTATATAGCACAAAAGGCAAGGATATCCTAACCTAACTTGACATAAATGCGCCTAACCAAACACAGAAAATATAAACCTAACAAGCCGAGACCTCTATTGCTGGCCTCCACAGAACCAAGCAGCACATGTTAGAACACAGTTGATCGCAGAAATTCACTGATTAGCAGTGTATAGCGCAAAAGTCAAAGTAGTCGCAATCTAACCTAATGAAACGTGACACAACCAAGCGCAACATAATAACCCTAACGCGCCTAGGCCACTATTGCTGATATCCCCATCGCCAAGATGAACATATTGGTGGAGCGATGTGCGCAGAAGTCGATAGTATGGCAGTGTATAGCAGAAAAGTCAAAGCCATCCCATCCTGACCCGAACTAACCTAACCTAACCAAACGTAACGTAACTGAAACTAATCTGCCGAAAACAATATTGTATTGCTGGCCCTCCGAAAGCGAAGCTGAACTTCTCAGAGCTCAGTAGAGTGCATATATCGGCCGAACAGCAGTGTATAGCGCAAAAGTCATAGCATTCCTAGCTTAACCTATACAATCATAACACAACCGAACGTAACCTAACCCAATCTAACCGGCCTAGAAAACGCTTTCTGGATTCCCCAGAGCCAAGCGGATTATATTAGAGGAGAGGAGAGCGCAGAGATCCATG
>NW_016941920.1:411-666 GCF_001483705.2 Eufriesea mexicana | reverse complement strand
GTTTGCTTCGCTGTTGAATTTTACCATAACAGAAGCGTCGTGCCAATGATGGATGCATTGCGATCCTTATGCAGTCCTTGGCAATCGGGGTCTAGTCTTTTGAAGGAAATAAGGAAGGAAAAGAAAAAGCCGACTTTCTGAATAGAGCTTGCAATTCTTTACGAAGAGACCTAAGTGGAACGGTAACATTTGTGTGGCATCGCAGGATGAGTGGGTCGAGCATGTTATCTAGAGTGCGTGCGAAAGGACGAATGA
>NW_016941920.1:0-322 GCF_001483705.2 Eufriesea mexicana | reverse complement strand
AGTGTTTGGGCTGAGTGACCCGCCGAGGGTAAGATTGCGAGGAGTGCGTGGGAAAGTGTGATTGGAAAGAGAGAATAGGTATGAAAGAGGATAGAATGGATGGTTTTAAATAGGGATGCAAGGGCGTGAGTAGGGAGAGTGTGGAGTCGGTCGAAGTACGTGTAGTATAAGAGAGTTCACTGGGAGAGTTGTGAAAAAGGTGTTAGTTGTATTAGTGTTGCGAAGTATAAACGTGTTGTTAGGTAATTGTATCGTTGTGGTTATAAGAGTTTAGTTAATAGATAGATGATATTCGTAGTCTTTACCGTCACCGCGCGTTCTG
>NW_016941919.1:0-253 GCF_001483705.2 Eufriesea mexicana | reverse complement strand
CAAACTAGCGTACCACAATCAGTATTGCTGGCCTCTACAGAGCCAAGCAGATCTTAATAGACGAGAGTACAGCGCAGAAATCCACCGAAAGGCAGTACATAGCACAAAATTCAAATTTACCCTATCCAAACCTAACCAAATGTAACATAACCTTACGCAACGTAACACAGAATAACGTGCCGTGACATGCACAGCTGGCCCCGCATAGCCGAGCAGAATATACCAGAGCTCAGTACAGCACAGGAATGCACAG
>NW_016941918.1:0-2302 GCF_001483705.2 Eufriesea mexicana | reverse complement strand
TACGCCCTACGTTGCTCTACTCTGCTCTACTCGACTCTTTGGTGGCCAGTATTAGTGATCTCGGCCAGTTACTTTGTGTTGGCTACGTTTGGCTACGTTACGATAGTCTGGGTTACGCTCGGATAGATGCGACTTTCGTGGTATACACTGATATTCGATGGGCTTCTACGATCCGCTGTCTTTAATATATTCTGCTTTGCGGTGGGGAGTCCAGCAATAACGGTGGCGCAGCGTTATGTTGTGTTAGGTTATGTTTGGTTAGACTTGTGTAGCTTAGGCTTTTCTGATATGCACGGTGATTCTATGGATTTCTCCGTTCTACTATCCACTAATATGTTCTGCTTGGCTCTGGGATGCCAGCAATCGTGGTCGCGGCGCGTTAGGTTGTGTTACGTAATGTTTGGTTAGGTTATGATTCACTATGTCTAGGAGGTAATGGCTTCGACCTGTGTGCTGTGCACGGCTGCTCGGTGGACTTCTGCGTTCTACATTGCCCTAATATGCTCTGCTTGGCACTGGGGCGCCAGCAATGTCGGTCTCGGCGCAGTAGGTTCAGTTAGTCTACGTTCGAGTATGTTCCGTTGGTTTGGCTTCGGCTTGGGAATCTCAGACTTTTCTGATATACAGTGCGATTCTACGGGCATCTGCGTACTAGTATCCACTAACATGTTCTGCTTGACTAAGAGGATACCAGCAGTCGTGGTCACGGCGCGTTAGGTTGTGTTATGTTACGATTGTTTATATACCGGTTTGCTACGTTTCGAGGTGATAGCTTCGACTCTTGTGCTATACACAGCTGTCCGGTGGATTTCTGCGCTCTACATTACTCTACTGTAACCTGCTCGTCTATGGGTAGACCAGTGATAGCGGTCTAGTCACGTTAGATTTTATTAGGCTACGTTTGGTTAGGTTGTGTTAGTCTGGGCTAGGTTAGGATAGCTCATACCTACGTGGTGTAGACTGCGTTCGGCGGATTTCTGCGCCCCACTGTGTTCCAGTATGTTCCGCCTGTCACTGGGGTGGACAGCAATAGCGGTCTCTACACGACAGGTTGATTTACATTGCGTCCGATTATGTTACGCTTGGCAAGGTAAAGATAGTATAGCTTCGACTCTCGCACCGTACACTGCTCTTCGGTGGATTTCTGCGATCTACATTGTTCTACTGTAATCTGCTCGACTCCCGAAGGGCCAGCAATAGAGGTCGCGGCGACTTATGTTCAATTTGGCTACGTTCGGATGGGGTAGGTTTGGGCAGGTTGGGGCAGGTTAGGTTAGTATGCCTTTGACTTCTGTGTGATACACTGCATTGCGGTGGAATACTGCGATCTACTGAGATCTAGTATACTCTGCTTGGCTATCGGTAGGCAAGCAATAGTGGTTGCGGCAAGATAGGTTGAGTTAAGTTTCGTTCGGTTACGTTGGGCTAGGCTATGTTTGGCGGCTTTGACTTTCGTGCTACAGACTGTTGTTCGGTGGACTCCTGCCCTCTACTGTGCTACACTGAAATCTGATTGGCCCTCTGGAGTGCAGCAATAGTGGTCGCTGCGCAATATATTGTGATTCCTATGTAAGTTTGGGATACGTTTGTTTGGGTCAGGTTCGTGTATCTTCGACTTTTCTGCTGTAAACTGCGATTCTATTGATTTCTACGCTCTACTCTCCTGTAATATGTACGGCCTGTCTCTGGAGAGGCTAGCAATAGTGGTGGGGGCACGTTAGGTAGAGCTTGGTTGCGTTAGGTAATTTTGCGATTAGCTAGGTTAGGAAAGGGTAGATGTGTCTTGTGCGCTGTACACAGCTATTCGGCGAATTTCTGCGCTCTACTCGGCTCCACTACGCTCCGCTTGGTTCTGGGGTGGACAGCGATAGTGGTCTCGGCGCGTTAGTTTAAGTTATGTTGCGTTTGGTTATATTACGTTTGGATGGGTCAGGAAAGGATAGCTTTGACTTTTGTGCTATACACTGCTATTCGGCGGATTTCTACGCTCTACTGCTCTCTAATGTGCTCTGCTTGGCTTTGGGGGGACAACAATAGCGGTTTAGGCAAGTTACATTGCGATAGGTTACGTATGGTTAGGATTCGATTCGCTAAGTTAGGAAAGGACAGCTTTAACTTTTGCGCTCTACACTGCTGTTCGATTGACGTCTGCGCTCTACTGTGCCCTAATATATTCTTCTTGACCCTGGGGCGGCCAGCATTATTGTTCGTGCAACGCTTGGTTGAGTCATGTTCCGTTAGCCTTGGCTAGGTTACGATAAGTCTGGTCAAGATGGCTTTGTCTCTTGTGCCATACACTGCC
>NW_016941917.1:0-632 GCF_001483705.2 Eufriesea mexicana | reverse complement strand
GTAAGAATGTATGGATGTATGCATGTATGGAAGTATGTATGTATGGACGTATGGATGTACGAAAGTATCGATGTACTGATGAATGTATGGATGTACGAATGTATGGATATATGCATGTATGGATGAATGGATGTATGTATGTATTTTGGATGGATGTATGGATGTATGTATCGATGTATGTATGGATGTATGTATGGTTGTATGGATGTATGGATGGATGGATTTATGGACGTGTGGATGTATGAATGTATGGATGGATGGATGTATGTATGGATAGATGTACGGTTCGATGGATGTATGGATGGGTGCTAGTATGCATGAATAGATGTATGGTTCGATGGATGTATGAATGCGTGGATGTATGGATGGATGGATGTATATATGTATGGATGTATGGATTGATGGATGTATGCATGGATGGATGTGTGGATGGATGGATCTTTGGATGTATGGATGCATGAATGCATGGATGTAAGAACGTATGTATGTATGCAAGTATGGATGTATGGATGAATGGACGTATGGGTGTACGAATGTATGGATGTACGGATGAATGGATGGATGGGTGGATGGATGGATGTATGGATGTATGTATGAATGTATGTATGGATGTACGAGTGTATGGATGTACG
>NW_016941916.1:447-1098 GCF_001483705.2 Eufriesea mexicana | reverse complement strand
ATTGGCGTGCTATAGCCATTGGACTGCTATAGAATCTTGCTGGAAAATTCAATTTTACTGACAATTTCGACAAACACCGATGTGACCCAACTTCCTAGCGTAAGTAAGGAGGAAAGATGCTTTTTGAGTGCTATAGCAATTGCAATGATTCAGATTCTGGCTGGAAAATACAATTTTATTGACATTTTCGACTAATACCGTGGTGAGCTAACTTTCTTGAATAAATAAGGAGGAAACATTCTATTGGCGTGCTATTGCCGTTGCTACGCTATGGAGTCTGCATGGCCAATACAATTTTATTTACATTTTCTACTAATGTCGTTGTGAGCTAGCCTTCTTGCATAAGTAAGGGGAAAAGATTCTGTTGGCGTGCTATAGGCATTTCAGTGCTACAGAATGTTGCTGGAAACTTCAAATTTAATGACATCTTCGACTAATACCTTTGTGAGGTAACTTCCTTGCATAGGTAAAGAGGAAAGACCTTTTTGAGTGCTATAGCCATTGCAATGATGTAGAATGTGGCTGGAAAATACAATTTTTTTAAAGAGGAAAGACCTTTTTGAGTGCTATAGCCATTGCAATGATGTAGAATGTGGCTGGAAAAAACAATTTTTTGACATTTTCGACTAATATCGTGGTGAGCTAACTTCC
>NW_016941916.1:0-266 GCF_001483705.2 Eufriesea mexicana | reverse complement strand
TACAGTGTGTTGCTGGAGAATTCAATTTTACTGACATTTTCGTCTAATATCATTGTGAGCTAACTTCCTTGCATAGGTAAAGAGGAAAGACCTTTTTGAGTGCTATAGCCATTGCAATGATATAGAATGTATCTGGAAAATCCAATTTTGATGACATTTTCGACTAATATCTTAGTGAGCTGACTTCCTTGCGTAAGTAAGGTGGAAAGATGCTTTCTGAGTGCTATAGCCATTGCAATGCTATAGAATGTGGCTGGAAAATACAA
>NW_016941915.1:348-1501 GCF_001483705.2 Eufriesea mexicana | reverse complement strand
ATGGCTGGATGTATGCATGTATGGATGTATGTATGTATGAATGTATGGATGTAAGTACGTATGAATGTATGGTTGTATGGATGTATGGACGTATGGATGTCCGAACGTAAGGATGTATAGGTGTATGGATGTATGGATGGATGGATGGATGTATTGATGTATGTATGGATGTATGGATGGATGGATGTTTGGTGGATGGATGTATGGGTGGAGAGATGTATGGATCGATGGACGAATGGATGGGATGATGAGTGGATGGATGGGTGTATGGGAGGATGGCTGTATGGATGGATGGATTTATGGATGGTTTGAGGTATGGATGGACGGATGTTCGTATGAATGGATGTATGGATGTATATATGTTTGCATGTATGCATGGGTGGATGTATCGAAGGATGGAAGTAAGAATGGATGGATTTATGGATGCATGGATGTATGGATGCATGGATGTATGGACGGCGGGCTGTATGCATGGATGGATGAATGGAAGGATTGGGGTATGGTTTGACGGATTTACGTATGTATGGATGTATGTATGTATATATCTATGGATGTGTGGATGGATGGATGTATCTGTGGGTGGAAGTACGGATGATTGGATTTATGTATGTGTGGATGGATGGATGTGTGGCTGGGTGGATGTGTGGATGGATGTATGTATGGATAAATGGTTGTGTGGATGCACGGATGTATGGATGGATTGAGGTATGGATGGAAGGATGTACGTATGTGTGAATGTACGGATGTATATACGTACGGACATATGGATTTATAGGCGTATGGTTCTGTGGATGGATGGTTGTATTGATGGATGTATGTGTGGATTGCAGGATATATGGATGACTGGATGTATTGATGTACAGGTGTTTGGAATCATGAATGTATGATTGTATGGATGTATGTATGTATGGATGTATGGATGAATGGATGTATCGAATGATAGACGTACGAATGGAAGGATTTATGGATGTACGGATGTATGGATGTATGGATGGACGGATGGATGTATGGATGTATGGATGTATGCATTTATGTATGTATGGATATACGGGTGAATGGATGTACGGATGTATGTATGCATGGTTGTATGGATATAAGAATATATGGATGTTCGGAGGCATGGATGTGTGGATGTGTAGGTAGGGTGAATGGG
>NW_016941915.1:0-319 GCF_001483705.2 Eufriesea mexicana | reverse complement strand
ATGCTTGTATGGATGATTGTATGGATGTATGCATGGATGTATGCATGGATGTATGGATATACGAATGGATGGATGTATGTATGTATTGATGTCTGGATTGATGGATGTATGGATGGATTCAGGTATGGATGGATGGATTTATGTATGTATGGATCTATGAATGCATGGAAGTATGGATGGACGTGCGTGTGTATGGATGGATGTATGGATGTATGGATGTATGAATGTATGGATGCTTGGATGGGTGGATGTATCCAATGATAGACGTACGAATGGAAGGATTTATGGATGTACGGATGTATGGATGAATGGATGGACG
>NW_016941914.1:0-258 GCF_001483705.2 Eufriesea mexicana | reverse complement strand
GTCAGATTCTGTTGCAATGCTGTGGCTATAGCAAACCAGTAGAACCTTACCTCGTTGTTTACGCTGAAAGGATTGCTCACCTCAATATTAGACGAAAATGTCAATAAGATTGAGTTCCCGGTCAGTATCTAATGCAATGCAAAGTCTACAGCAAACCAATGAAATATACCACCTTATTTATGCAGAAAACAGTCCTCAACAAGATATTAGTCGAAATTGTTATTAAAATAGAACTTTTCAGTCAGATTCTATTGCAAT
>NW_016941913.1:0-554 GCF_001483705.2 Eufriesea mexicana | reverse complement strand
TGGACGCCACAGCGGCAAGCAGAATGTACTTGAGCCCAGTAGGGCGCAAAAATCTACCGCATTTCTGTGAATAGCTCAAAAGCCGTAGATATCATAACTTCTCCTAATCTTATCTAACATAACCGAAAGCAGATTGACCCAACATGACGCGGCACGATCATTAATCGTGGCCTCCGCAGAGCAAAGCAGTATGCAGTACAGCAGGGCCGATTACAGGAATCCGCCGAATAGCAGTGTGAGGCACAAAAGTCAATACAACCTATCGTAACGTAGCCAAAGGTGGTATATCCAAATGTATCATAGCTCAACATAAGGTACCGAGACCGCTATTGCAGGTCACCGCAGAGCCAAGCAGAACATATCAGCGCGCAGTAGAGCGCTGGAATGCACCGAAAAGTAGTGAATGGCACAAAAGCCGAAGCTATTCTGTCCTCAAGTATCCAAACTTGCCATATGCAAACGTAGCCTAACCAAACATATCGTACCGAGTCCACTATTGCTGGCCTCCCAGAGCCAAGCAGAGAATTTTAGGGGAGAGCAGAGCGCAGAGGACC
>NW_016941912.1:0-400 GCF_001483705.2 Eufriesea mexicana | reverse complement strand
GCAAGAAAGTTAGCTCACCACGATATTATTTGAAAATGTCATTAAAATTGATCTTTCCATGCAGATTCTATGGCATTGCGATGGCTATTGCACGCAAATGGAATCTATCCTCCTTATATATGCAACGAAGTGAGCTCACCACGGTATTAGTCGAAAATGTCAATAGAATTTAATTTTCCAACAAGATTCCTTAACATTGCATAGTGAGCTCACCACGGTATTAGACGAAAATGTCAATAGAATTTAATTTTCCAACAAGATTCCTTCACATTGCAATGCCTATAGGACGCCAATAGAATATTTCTTCCTTATTTATGCAAGAAAGAGAGCTCACCATGATATTAGAAGAAAATGTTAATAAAATTTGATTTTCCAGCCAAATTCTCTAGCACTGCAGCGG
>NW_016941911.1:0-590 GCF_001483705.2 Eufriesea mexicana | reverse complement strand
TAAACAAGCAGGGTAGATTCTATTGGCGTGCTATAGACATTGCAATGATGAAGGCTGTGGTTGGAAAATTCAATTTTATTGACTTTATCGGCTAATATCGTGGTGAGATGACATTCTCGCATAAAAAAGGATGAATGATTCTATTGGCTGTCTATAGCCTTCGCAATGCTATAGAATCTGGATGGTACATTCAATCTTATTGACATTTTAGGCTAATATCGTGGCGAGTTAACCTTCTCGCATGAATAAGGAGGAAAGATACCATTGGCGTGCTATAGGCTTTGCAATGCTATAGAATCTGGCTGGAAAGTTCAATATCATTGACAGTTTCGACTTCTATCGTGGTGAGCTAACTTTCTTGCATAAATAAGGAGGAGGGATTCTACTGGCGTGCTATAAACATTGCAATGCTATAGAATCGTCGTGGAAAATTCAATTTTACTGACATTTTCGACTAATTTCGTGGTGAGCTAACTTCGCTGCATAGGTAAGGAGAGAAGATCCGCTCGGAGCGCTATAGCCATTGCAATGCTGCAGAATCTGGCTGAAAATTCTATTATATTGACATTTTCGACTAATATCGTGGTGAG
>NW_016941910.1:0-615 GCF_001483705.2 Eufriesea mexicana | reverse complement strand
ACTTTGAATAGACCTATTCTATGGCAAGTAGAAGGCTATACTTGCCACTGGGTTGAAGGCGTTTGGCGATCTATTCACCAAGCAATAACAGATTTTAGCTTTTGAATAGAAATATTCGCTGGCAAGTAGGTGGCTGTACTTGCCATTGGATTGAAGGCGTTAGGCGATCTATTCACAATGCTGGAACAGGTTATAGGTATTGAACAGAAATATTCTCTGGCAAGTAGATGGCTGTACTTGCCATTGTTTGAAGGCGTTAGGCTACCTATTCGCCAAGCTATAACAGATTATAGATTTTGAATAGACGAATCCTCTGGCAAGTAGATGGCTGTACTTGCCATCGGTTGAAGACGTTAGGCTACCTATTCGCCAAGCTATAACAGATTATAGATTTTGAATAGACGAATCCTCTGGCAAGTAGATGGCTGTACTTGCCATTGGTTGAAGGCGTTAGGCGATCTATTCGCCAAGCAATAACAGGTTATAGATTTTGAATAGACCAATCCTCTGGCAAGTAGATGGCTGTACTTGCCATCGGTTGAAGACGTTAGGCTACCTATTCACCAAGCTATAACAGATTATAGATTTTGAATATACCTATTCTCTGGCAAGTAG
>NW_016941909.1:0-9965 GCF_001483705.2 Eufriesea mexicana | reverse complement strand
ACATGGATACCTGCGTTCTGCTCTCCGCTAACGTATTCCGTTTGAGTCTGCTCAGGCCAGCAATATTGGTAGGGGCACGTCAGTTTGAGATGGCTACGTTTGGTTACGTTACGGTTGGCTTGGTTAGCAGAGGATGTCTTTGACTTTAGTGCTATGGTCTGCTATTATACGGATTTCTGCTCTCTACGGTCCTTTAATATTTTCAACTTGGCTCTGGGAGGGGCTGCAATAGTGGCCTCGTCACGTTACGTTGAGTCAGGTTACTTTCGGTCAGGTTGGTTTGGGCTATGTTTGGTCAGGATAGGTTTAACTTTTGTGATGTGCACTGCTGTTCGGTGGATTTCTGCGCTCCACTGCGCTCTAGTATGTCCTGCTTGGCTCTTTGGAGATCAATGGTAGTGGTCGCGGCACGATATTGTAAGCTAGGATACGTTTGGATATGTTACGATCATTTAGGTTAGGGTAGTATAGATGGGACATTAGTACTACGGTCTGCAATAAGGTGGACCTCTGTTCCCTATCGTGCCCTAACATTCTCAGCTTGACCCTGGCAGAGCCACCATTAGTGGCTTCGGCACGTTATGGTGAGTAATGTTATGTTCGGTTTGGCTGTGGTTGGATAGGTTTGGTCTGGATATCTTCAACTTCTGTGCTGCACACTGGTGATAGGTGGTTTTGAGCGCTCTACTGTGCTCTAGTATGTCCTGCTTAGCTCTGGGGACGGCAACAATGGCGGTCTCGGCACGTTAGTTTGTGTCAGGCTACGAATGATTATGTACTGTTTGCTTGGGCTTGGTTTGGGTAGCTGTATCTTGTCTGATATACACTGCGGTTCTGTGGACTTCTTCGTTCTACTCTCCACTTACATGTTCTGCTTGGATCTTCGGGGGGGCTGCAATAGAGTTCGTGGCACATTAGGTTCAGTTTGACTACGTTCGGTTATGTTACGGTCGGCTAAGTTATATTAGTTTGGGTTACCTTCGGATTGCTCTGACTTTCGTGGTATAAAGTGTTGTTTGGTGAACCTCTGCGCCATACTGTGCTCTAGTATGTTGTGCTTGGCTCTGGGGCGGCCAGCAATAGATGTCTCTGCACGTTAGGTTTTGTTGCTCTAGGTTTGGTTACATTAAGTTAGGACAGGTTAGGCTAATTTTAATTTGACTTTTGTGCTGCACACTGATATTTGGTGGCTTTCTGCTCTCTACTGTGCTCTAGTATATTCTCATTGGCTCTGGGGAAGCCAGCTGTTCTAGTCTCGGCACATAAGTTTGGATTAGGTAGCGTATGGTTATACTGCGATCGGATATATTAGGAGAGGATAGGTTTGACTTTTGTACTGTACACTGCTGTTCGTTGGGTCTCTGCGCTCTGCGTTGCTGTACAACACTCTGCGCGAATCTGGGAGGGACAGTAATAGGGTTCTCGGCCCGTTTGTTTGAGTTAGGGTTCATTTGGTTACGTTAAGTTAGTTTAGGTTAGGTTTGGATAAATTTCACTTTCGTGGCACACACTGTTATTCGGTGGGCTTCTACGATCTACTGTGCTCATGTGTGTTCTGCTGGGCTCTGGGTAATGCTGTAATGGTGGTCTCGGCACGTTTGGTTGTGATAGGATACGTTTGGTCATGTTACGATAGGATTGGTTGGATATGGATAGCTTCAACTTTATGCTGTACAATGCGTTTCTATTGATTTCTGCGACCTTCTCTCCCCTATTATGCCCTGCTTGGCTCTATGTGGGCCTGCAATGTCGCTCGCGGAACGATAGGCTGAGATATAATACGTTTGGTTATGTTACGATTTGTTAGGTTAGGAAGCAGTGGCTTCGACTTACGCGCTGTACACAGCTATTCGGTGCATTTCTGCACTATGCAGTGCTCCAATATGGTCTGCTTTGCTATGGGAGTTCAGTAATAGCGGTCTAGGCATGTGTGGTTGTGATAGGTTACGGAGGGTTATGTTTTGTTTGGTAGGTTAGACAACGGTGTCTTCGAATTTTGCGCTACGCACTGCTATTCGGTAGATTTCTACGCGCTACTGTATCCTAATATTCTCTACTATGCTCTGGGGAGGACAGAATCTGTGTCCGCGGAGCGTTAGTTTGTGTTATGTTACATTTGGTTTTGTTACGTTCGGATACGTTAGGATAGGATATCTTTGACTCTTGTGCTATACACTGCAATTCGGCGGGTTTCTGCGATCTACTGAGCCCTAATATGCTCCGCTTGGTGCTGAGGTCAGCTATAGAGGTATCGGCTCGCTAGGTTTAGTTATTCTACACTTGGATAGCTTAGGTTCTGCCTTGTTAGGTTAGAATGTCTTTGACTTTTATGCAATACATGGCTATTTGGTGGTATTCTGTGCACTACTGTGCTCTACTGAACTCCGCTCGTCTCTGGAGAGGCCAGCGGTAGTGGTCGTGGCTCTATAGATTTTGTTTGGCTGCGGGTGGTAATGCCGCGATTGGTTAGATTAGGATACAATAGATGCGACTTTTATGCTACACACTGCTTTTCGGTCTATATCTGCGCTCTGCGCTGCTATACTATCAGCCGCTTGTCTCTGGGGAGGTCTGCAATAGTGGTCTAGGTACATTGTGTAAAGATACACTACGTACGGTTTGGTTAGGCCAGGTCAGATTATTAAAGGTTGGTTTTTACTTTTGCGCTTTAGACTGATATTCGGTGGATTTCTGCGCTCTACTGTGCTCCAATATGTTCTGCATTGTTCTGGGGAGACCACAAATATCGTAGCGGCGCGTTAGGTTGTGTTAGGCTATGTTTGCTTATGGTAGATTTGGTTTGGTTGAGATAGTTTATCTTCGTCTTCTGTAGTATACACTGCCATTCGGTGGATTTCTGCGCTCTACTGTGCTCTAAAATGTTCTGCTTGGCTCTGGGGAGGCCAGTAATAGTGGCCGCTGCACATTAGGTTGTATTAGGTTGCGTTCGGTTATTTTACGATTGGTTAGGTTAGGATGGACCAGCTATGGCCTTTGTGCTATACACTGCTGTTCAGTGGACATCGGGGCTCCACTGTGATATGATATGCTCAGCTTGCCACTGGGAAAGACAGCTTTAGTTGCCTTGGCAAGCTATAACTGGATAGGCAAAGTTTGGCGAGGTTGGGATTAGATAATTTAGATATCTGCGCTGTACACTTGTATCCTACGAAATCTGCGCCCCACTGCGCTGTAATATTTTCTGCTTGGCTCTGGGGAGTCTTGCAATAGTGGTCTCGGAGGGTTAGGTTTAATTAAGCTACGTTTGCGTGTGACAAAATTGGTTATGTTAGGACGGGTTATCTTAGACCTTCGTGCCTTTCACTGCCATTCGGTGGATTTCTGCGCCCCACTGCGTTCCAATATATTCTGCTTGGCCCTAGGGTGGCCAGTAATAGGGTCACGCCACGCTGGGTTGTGTTATGTTACGTTTTGTAATGGTACGATTGGTCAGGTTTGGAGAGGAGAGCTTTGACTCTTGTGCTGTAAACTGCTTTCGGTGGATTCCTGCGCTAGACTGCGATCTTATATGCTCTGTTTGTCTCTGGGTATGCCAGCAACTGTGGCCTCGGCAAGCAAGGACTTGCTATGCTACTGTTGGTTATGATATGTTAGTGTGTTTCAGGTTCAGTAGCTAAGACTCTCGTGCTATATACTGCTTTTCAGCGGAATTCTGCACTCGGCAGTGCTATAATATGTTTTGCCGGTCTCTGGGAAGGCCAGCAACAGTGGTCTCGGCGCATCAGGTTTTGTTAAGTTGCGTCTGGCAATGTTACGGTCGGCTACGTTAGGAGGTGGTAACTTTGACCAATGTGCTGTACACCGCTGTGCGGGGGTTTCTGCGCTCTACAGCGGTCCAATGTTTCCAGCTCGGCACTGGGAAAACCCGCAATAGTGATATATGCCCGTTACGATGAGGTAGGTTACGTTCGCTTAGGTTAGGTTCGGCTAAGTTTGGCCACCATAGCTTTTACTTTTGTGCTATGCACAGCTATTCGGAGGACCTCTGCGCGCTACTTGGCTAGAATATGCTCTGACTGACTCTGGGGTGGCCAGCAATACTGCTCTCGGCACGTTAGGTTGAGTTAGGCCACGTTTGGTGGTGCTATGATAGTTTGGGTTAGGTTTTGGATAACTTCGTATTTCGTGGTATATACTGCCGTTCGGTGGGCTTCTGGCCTCATTGTGCTCTGCTATAATCTGCTCGAATCTTAGGTGGCCAGCAATAGGTGTCTCGGCACGTTAGGTTGGAGTACATTACGAATGGTTATGTAACGTTCGGCTATTTTTGTGGAGTATAGTATTGACTTTTGTGATATACGCCGCAATTCTGTATAGTTCTGCGCTCTACTGTGCTCTAATATGCTCTGCTTTGCTCTGGGGAGGCCAACAATGCTTATCTCGGCACCTTATGTTGAGTTATGCTACGTGCGGTTAGGTTAGGTTTTGTCCGGACGGGTTGGGATATCTCCCACTTTTGTGCTATACATTTGACTGCGGTAGATTACTGCGCTTTACTGCGTTCTAGTGTGTTCTGCTTAGCCCTGCAGAGGCAGCAATAGTGGCCTAGGCACGTCAGTATGTGTTATATTAGTTTCGGTTACGTTACGTTTGGTCAGGTTATGAGAGCGTAGCTTCGACTTTTGAGCTATACACAGCTATACTGTTCATTTCTGGAATGCACTGTGCTGTAATATGTTCTGCTTCGCTCGGACAGGCCAGCAATTGTGGTGGCGTCACGTTAGGTTGTGTTAGGTTACGTTTGGTTTGGTTGGGGCAGGTTAAGCTTGGCAAGGATGGCTTAGACATTAGCGCCCTACACTCCTGTTCTGTGGATTTCTACGCTCTACTGTGATCTAATACCTTCTGCATGGCTATGGTGAGGCCAGCAGTATTGGTAACGGCACGTTAGTCCAAAATATGTTGCGTTTGGTTACGTTAAGGTTGGATATGCTAGGATAGCAAAGCTTAGGCTTCTGTGCTGCACTCTGCTACTCGGCGGATTTCTGCGCTGTACATTGCAATACTGCACTCTGATCGACTCTCGGAATGCCAGCCATACTGCTCGCAGCACATTACGTTGAGTTTTTCTACGATAGGTTTGGTTACTCTAGTTTGGGTTAGCTTTGGATATCTTTGACTCTTCCGCTGTTCACTGCAATCCTATGGATTTTTGCGCCCTACTCTCCTCTAACATGTTCTGCTTGGCTCTGTGGAGGCCGGCAATGGCTGTGGCGGCACGATGGGTTGAGCTTGGTAACGTTTCCATGTTTTACGATTGGTTAGGCTAGGATTGGATACCATTGTCCTTTGTGCTACACACTGTTTTCGATGGACTTCTCCGCTCCTCTGTGCTCTAATATGATATCGTTTGCACTGCGGAGGCCGGAAATGGTGACCGCGGCGTGTTCGTATGAGTTATGTTACGTTTGGCTAGGTTACGTTCTTTGGGTCAAGTTTGGGTAGCCTTGACTTTCTGCTATAACCTGCGTTTCTATGGATCAAGGCGATCTCGCCACCTCTAATGCGACTGCGTGGCGATGGGGAGGACAGCAATAGTGGGCTCGGCCCGTCGGGTTTAGTTAGCCTACGTTTGGATACGATCGGTTAGGACTGGTTAGGTTACGATTTCTTTGACTCTTGTGCTATACACTGCTATTTGCTGCCTCTCTCCTCCATACTGTGCTCCAGTATAATCTACTTGACTCTGGGGTGGCCAGCAGCAGGGGTCTCTGCACGTTAGTTCAAAATATGCTACGTTTGTTTATATTACATTTCGACAGGTTAGGACAGGATAGAGTTCACTTTTGATCAATAGGATGCTATTCGGTGGTTTTCTACACTCTACCTTACGCTACTACAATCTGCTCCTCTATGAAGTGGCCAGTAATAGTGGTCTTGGCGCGATACGTTGGGTTACGCTACGTTTGGTTAGGCTACGTTTGCTTCTGTTATGTTATGGCAGATTCGGCTTTCGTGGTAAACACTGTTATTGGGTGGATATCCGCGCTCTACTGTGCTCTACAATGCACTGCACGAACCAGGGAATGCCAGCAATAGTGGCCGCCGGACGTTAGGCTCAGTCAGTCTACGTTTGGTTAGATTAAGGCTGGATAGTTTCGACTTTTGTGCTATACACTGCCCAACAGCGGATTTCTATGCTCTGCTGTGCTCTAGTATGCTATGCTTGGCGCTAGGGTGTCAGCAACGGTGTTGGCGGCAGGTTGGGTTGAGCATCGCCACGTTTGGTAGCTTTACGATTGTTTTGGTTAGGAATGGGCACCTCGGTCTTCTGAGATACATACTTCTTTTCGATGATTTCGTCCGCTCTACTGTGCTCTAATACGCTCTCCTTCGCTCAGGGGTGGCAAGAAATGGTGGCCGCGGCGTGTTAGGTTGAGTTAGGTTACGTTCGGTTTGTTTATGTTGGCATTGGTAAGGTATCGGTAGCTTTGATTTTTCAGCTGTACACTGCGATTCTGTGGATTTCTGCAGCCTACACTACTCTAATGTGTTCCGTCCGGGCCTGGGGAGAATAGCGATAGTGTTCTCAGCACGTTGAGCTGAGATAGACTACGTTTTGTTGTGTTACGTTATGCTGGGTTAGGCTGGAATAGCATTGACTCTTGCCTATGCACTGCTATTCGTTGGATTTCTGTGGTCTACTGTTCTTTAATATGCTTTTCTTTGCTCTGGGGAGGGCAGCAATGCTAATCTCGGCACCATACGTTGAGTTAAGCTACGTGCGGTTAGGTTAGGCTGGAACAGGTTGGTTTGGGATATCTTCCACTTTTGTGCTATACATTGCATTGCAGTGGATTACTGCGATCTACTGTTTTCCAGTGAATCCTGCTTGGCTGTGGGGAGGCTAGCAATGGTGGTCTTGGCACGTTAGCTTGAGGCATGTTACGTTCGCTTACGTTCGGTTGGGCTAATTTTGGCCAGGACGGCTTCTACTTTGGGCTACGCACTGCGTTTCAATGGATCCTAGTCCTCTGCCGTCCTCCAATATGTTCTTCTGGGCTCCGGGGAGGACAGCAATATTGGCCTCCGCACGTCAGGATGAGTCAGGGTACGCTGGGTTACGTTGCGCTTTGTCAGGTTAGGGCACGATATCATTGACTTTGACCTATACACTGCTATGCGGGTGATTTCAGCGCTCTGCTGTGCTTTATTATATTCAGCTTCGCTCTGGGGACGCCAGCAACGGTGGTCGCGACAAGTCTGGTTGCGTTAGGTTGCGTTGCGTTCGGTTTGGTTATGATGGTTAAGTTAGGGTATCTACGGCTTTTGTGCTATACACTGCAATGCGGTGGATTTCTGCGCCCTGCTGTGCTGTAGTGTATTCTGCTTGGCTTTCGGGAGGCCAGCGATGGCGGTCTCGTCATGTCAGGTTGAGCTAGGCTAAGTTTGAGTATGTCACGTAAGGCTAAGTTAGTATATGCAACACTCACTTTCGTGCTTTACATTGCTTTTCGGCGGATCTTTGTGACATGCTGTGCTTTACTACTATCTGTTTTGCTCTGGGCAGGCCAAGAACAGTGGTCGCGGTACGTCATGTTGGGTTACGCTGCGTTTGGTTTGGAAAAATTAGGTCAGGTTGTGCTAGGATAACAACGGCTTTTGTACTATTCACTGCTATGCGGTGGATTTCCGTGCTCCACTGTGGTAAATCTTGCTTGACTCTGTGGTGTCTAGCAATCATATTCTCGCCATGTTAGGTTGCGTTAGGCTACGTTTGGATGTGCTACGTTTGGCTGGGTGAGGATAGGCTACCTTGACTCTTGTGCTTTCATTGCTTTTCGGTGGAATTCTGCGGTCTAGTGTGC
This sequence comes from Eufriesea mexicana, assembly GCF_001483705.2. NCBI lineage: Eukaryota > Metazoa > Arthropoda > Insecta > Hymenoptera > Apidae > Eufriesea > Eufriesea mexicana. The sequence goes on along the minus strand of NW_016941909.1, from coordinate 2,136 downwards.
TCTAATGTGCTCTGCTTGGCTCTACGTGGGCCATCAATAGCGGTCGTGGCACGTTATGTCGTGTTATGCTAAGTTTGGTTTGGTTTAGTTATGCCTGGTTATGTAAGGATATCCTCGACTTTTGTGCTACACACGTCTATACGGTGGACTTCTGCCCTCTACATTACTCTACTGCAATCTGCTCGACTCTGGAGAGGCGAGCAATAGCGCCTGCGGCACATTATGTTGAGTTGGGTCACGTTTGGTTAGGTCAGGTTAGGGTAAGTTTGGTAAGGATTGCCTTCACTTACTTGCTATACACGGTTTTTCTTCTGATTTCTGTGTTTTACTGTGCTCTACTTCACTCTGCTAGGCTATGGGGAGGCCAGGAGAAGTGATCGCGGCACGCTGTGTTCAGAAATGGTACTTTGAAGTTGATTAGGTTGGGTCAGGGTTGGTTAGGCTATCTTCGACTTCTGTGGTATATACCGTTAATAGGTGGATTTCTGTTATCTCCTGTGCTCTACTACATTATGCCTGGCTATGGGGAGGCCAGCAATATCGGTTTGGGCTCGTTACTTTGAGCTCTGCTTCGTTCTGTTATGTAACGTTTGGTGAGGCTAGGATACGATAGATAAGACTTCTGTGCCACCCACTGAAATGCCGTGGGTATCTGCGCACTACTGTGCTCTAGTACATTCTGTATGTCTATGAGGAGGCCAGAAATAGTGATCTCGTCCTGATAGGTTGTGCTAGGTTCATTAGGCTCTGTCACGTTTGGTTATGTTAGAGTAGGGTACTTTGTCTTTTGTGCTATATACCGCTATTCGGTGGGTTACCGCGCTTCAATGTGCTATAACATGCTCCGCTGGGCTCTGGGGTGGCCAGTAACTGCTGTCTCGGCACGTTAGGTTGAGAAACGTTACATGCCGTTAGGTTAGGTTCGGAAGGCTCGGTTAAGATTTCTTTGACTTTTGTACTATAAACTGCTATTCGGTGGATTTCTGTGCTCTACGTTGCTCTGCTATACTCTGCTCGGCCCTGGTTAGGCGAGCAATCGATGTCGCGGCAACGCTGGGTTGAGTTAGGTTATGTTTGGTTAGGTTTGGTTAGGGTCAGATTGGTTAGGTTAGCTTTGACTTTCGTGCTATACACCGTTATTCGGTCGATTTCGTTGCTCCGCTGTGCTCTGCTATATTCTGCCAGGCTATGTGGAGGCCAGGAGCAGTTGTCGCTCTACGTCATGTTGTGTTGCGCTACGTTTGGTTAGGTCAGGTAATGCCAGGGCATCTGCGACTTCTGTACTATTCACTGCAATGCGGTGAGTTTCTGCGCTCTACTCTGCTGCATTATATACTGCTTGTCTCTGTGGAGGCCAGAAATGTCGGTCACGTCGTGTTAGGTTGGATTAGGTTCCGTTTGGATGCGTCCAGTTTGGCTAGGTTAGGATAGGCTACTTTGACCTTTGTGCTGTACACTGCTATTCGGAGGTTTTCTTACCTCTACTGTGCTCTAATATGCTGTGCTTGGCACTTGGGTGGCCAGTAATATTGGTCAAGTCACGTTACGTTCAGCTACTCTACGTTTGGATGCGTTAGGCTAGGTCAGGTTGCTGTAGGATGCCTTTCACTTTTGTGCTATGGACTGCAATGCGGTGGACATCAGCGCTCTACTGTGCTTTAATATTTTCCGCGTGGTTCTTGGAAGACCAGCAATAGTGGTCTCGGCACGTTAGGTTGATCTATGCTACGTTTGGTTAAATTATGTTGGTTTGGGTTAGGCTTGCATAGCTTTGACTTTCGTGGTATACACAGTTATCCTGAGGATTTCTGCGCTCTACTGTGCTCTAGTGTATACTTCTTTGCTCTGGGGGGTCCAGCAATAGTGTTCTCGGCATGTTAGGTTAAGTTAGGCTGCGTCTGGATATATTCAGTTTGGACAGATTATGAGAGCGTATATCTGGCTTTTGCGCTATACAGTCATATTCGGCGGACTTCGGCGGTCCATTGGGTTCTGATATGTCCAGCTTGGCTGTAGGAAATACAGCAATAGTGGTCTTGGCGCGTTATACTTTGTTAAGCAACGTTTGTACGAGTTAGGTTATGTCTGGTTAGGTTAGGATAGCTGTGACTATTGCGCTATACACTGAAATGCGTT
>NW_016941908.1:0-946 GCF_001483705.2 Eufriesea mexicana | reverse complement strand
GGACTTTTGTGCCATACACTGCTACTCGGTAGACTGTTGCCATCTACTGTGCTCTAGTTTGTCCTGCTTGGTTCTGGGGTGGCCCGTATCGGAGGCCCCTGCACGTTTGGTTTCTGGTTTCGATAAGTTTCGGTTCGCTATGTTGGGTTAGGATGGCTTGGTTACCATTTCTTTGGCGTTTGTGCTGTACTCAGCTATCCGGGGTATTTCTGCGCTCTACATTACTCTACTATACTCTGCTTGACACAGGGGTGGCCAGCGATAGGTGTCGTGACATGTTAGGTTGGGTTCGGTTACGTTAGGTTAGGCTAGGTTTGGTTAATTTTGGTTAGGATTGCTATGACTTTTGTGCTTTACACTGCTATGCTGTGGATCTCTGCGCACCACTGTGCTCTATTGCCTCCTACTTGTCTCTGTGGGGGCCAGCAATAGTGCTCCCTTGTAGCAAACTTGAGTTATGTAACTTTCGGTTATGCTTCGTTTGGCTACGTCAAGAAAGGCTACTTCGACCTATGTGATATTCACTGCTATTAGGTGGGTTTCTGCGCTCTAGTGTGCTCTAATATGCTCTGACTGGCTCTGGAAGGAGCACCTATATTGGTCTAGTCATGTTACGTTGAGTTACACTGCGTTTGGATATGTCCGGATTGGACATGTTAGCTTAGAGTATCTTCAACTTTCTTGCTTTGCACTGCATTGGGGTGGATCTCTGCGCACTACCGTACTGCAATATGTTCTGCTTGGCTCCGGGGAGGCCAGCAGTAGTGATCTGTGCGCGTTATGTTGAATTAGGCTGCGTTTGCGTATGACACGTTTATTTACGTTAGGAGAGAATAGCTTTTACTTTTATGCCATACACTGCTATTCGGAGGATTTCTGCACGATACTGTGCTCTACTATACCCTGCTCGACTCTGAGGATGTCAATAATTGTGGTGTCGGCACGT
>NW_016941907.1:0-854 GCF_001483705.2 Eufriesea mexicana | reverse complement strand
CCATACATACATCTATATATACCTCCATACGCTCATCCATCGATCCATACAACCATCCATCCATAGATCCGTCACCAATCCATCCGTACATCCATACATACGTACATTCACGCACCCACAGACCGATCCACCCAAACATACACCGATCAGTATATCCATCCATCCTTACATCGACCCATCCATATATACATCCATCCACACAATCATCCATCCATCCATACATACATTCATTCATCCATCCTTCCATACACGCATCCATCCATACATCCATACATACATCTATACATATATCCATACGTTCGTACATACATACACCCCTCCATTGTTACATCCATACTACCTCACAACCATATATCCATAAATCCACCCATCCGTACTTCCATCCTTCGGTACAACCATCCATCCATACATACCTACTCATATGCATCCATACATCCATACATACATCCATACAAACATCCGCACTTACATCCATACATTCATACATTAATGCATCCATACATCTGGGGACAAATACATCCACCCATCAATATATCCATCCATGGATACATACATCCAACCATACATCCATTCATCCATGCAGCCATCCATTCTTGCATACATCCATACATTCGTACATCAATTACTACGTACATCCATACCTTCATACAACCATACACCCAACCATTCATACATACACACATGCATGCATCCGTCCATTCATACATCCAACCATCGATTCTTTCATACATCCCCACATCCATACATCCATAAATCCTACCATCCGTACTTCCATCCATCGATTCATCGATCACAAACATACATCCATACATATATACATACATACTTCCACACATACGTAAATACGACGATCC
>NW_016941906.1:0-286 GCF_001483705.2 Eufriesea mexicana | reverse complement strand
CGTAACCCGACCTAACCTATCCCATTCTAACCTAACACGACCTAACCTAACCCAACCTAACCTAACATAACCTAACCTAACCTTACCCGAGCAAATCTGGCCTCGCCTAACCGGGCGTAACATGACACTACCTAACCTAACCTATCATAACCTAAACCATCACAACCTAATCTAACCTAACCTAATCTCACAAAACCTAATATAACAAACCCAATCAAGCTTTACCTAGCCGAACCTATCATAACGTAACCTAACCTAACCAAAACTAAATTAACGTAACCTAACG
>NW_016941905.1:0-2435 GCF_001483705.2 Eufriesea mexicana | reverse complement strand
GTTAGGTTGGATTATGTTGTACTAGATCATTTTACGTTTGTCTATGTTTGGTTGAGATAGCTGTGACCTTTGCGCTATGCACTGCTATTCGGTGTATTTCTGCGCTCTTCTGTCCTATGCTTCGCTCTGTCTGTCTCTGGGGAGGCCAGCAGTAGCGGCCTCGGCTCGTTAGGATTAATTATGTTGCGTTTGTGTATGTTACAATTGCATAGGCTAGGAGGGGCTAGCTTTGACTATTGCGCTATACGCTGCTTTTCCGCGGATTTCTGCGCTATAATGTGATCTGGTATGTTCAGCTTGACTCTGGGAAAGGCAGCAGTAGTGGCCTTGACGTTCTATGCTTTGTTATGCTACGTCTGGTTTGGTCAGGTCACCTCTGGTATGGATAGTATGTCTTTGACCATGTGATGTACACTGCTCTGCTGCTGATTTGCGCGCTCTACCCTGCTGTGGTATGTTCTGCTTGGCCATGGGGTTGCCAGTAGTAATGGTCTCGGCATGTTATGTTGAGATATCCTACGTTTGGCGAGGATATATTCGTCTCGGTTAGGCTTGAATAGCTTCGACTTTTCCGCTATACACTGCGTTTCTATGCACTACTGCGCCCATTCTCCTCTGGTATGCTCTGCTTGGCTCTGCGGAGGGCAGCAATAGTGGTCTCGGCACGTTAGGTTGGGTTAGATTACGTATGGTTACGTATGGTTGTGGTGGGTTGTGTTAGGTTATGATAAATTTGACTCTTGTGCCCAATACTGACATTCTATGCACTTCTGTGCTCTACCGTGCTATACCATATTCTGCTTGTCTCTGTGGACGCCAGCAATGGTGTTCGCGGTGCGATAAGTAGTGTTGTGTTATGATTGGTTATGTTAGGTTGGGTTAAGTGTGGTCAGGATACCTTTGTCTTTTGTGCTATTCATTGCAATGTGGTCGATTTCTACGCTCTACTGTGCTGTAGCATATTCTGCGTGGATCTCCGGAGGCCAGCAACACCGGACCCGGCACTTTAGGTACAGTTAGGTTACCTTTGGTGATGTTGCGGTTGGTTAAGTTAGGAAAGGCTGGATATGACATCTGTGCTATAAATTGGTTTTCGGAGAGTTTCTGCGCTCTACTCTATTCTAATATTCTCTGCATGTCTCTGGGTTGGCCGGCAATAATGGTCTCAGCGTGTTAGATTGTGTTAGGTTACGTTTGGCTTGTTTAGGTTAGTTTGCGTAAGCTTACGATAGCTTCGACTTTTCTGCTGCACAAAGCCATCATATGGGCTTCTGCACTCTACTCTCCTCTAATATGTCCTTCTTTTCGTCGTGGAGGCCAGCAATAGTGGCCTAGGCACGATACGTCCGATTTCGTTGCGTCGGTTGTGTTTCATTTGGTTAGGCTATGTAGGGCAACTTTGACTTTTTTGCTATACACGGCTATTCGATGGACTTCCCGGCTCTACTGCGCCCTAATATGCCCTGCCTCGATCTTTGGAGTGCAGAAACAGTGGCCGCGGTACGTTAGATTGAGTTAGGTTACGTTTGACTATGATCCGTTGGTTTGGGGTAGATTTGGATAGCTTTGGCTTTTCTGAAATACACTGCGATTCCACGGACTTCTGCATTCTACTCTCCACTAGTGTGTTCTGCTTGAAGATGGGGAGGCCCGTAAGAGTGGTCTAGACACCTTAGCTTGTGTTAGGTTGTGCATGGTTATGATACGTTTTGTTATGTTACGGGATGGTAACGTTGTCTTCCGCGCTATACACGGTTATTCGGTAGATTCCTGCCCTATAAATTGCTCTACTACACCGTGCTCGACGCCGGGGAGGCCAGCAATTGCGGTCTTGGCACGTTGCGTTGTGTCAAGTTACGTTTGGCTAGGTTGGGTAAGGATAAGCTTAGTTAAGGTAGATAAGTCCTTCGTGCTATACACTGAAATTCGGTGGATTCCTGCACTCCACTGTGCACTACTCTTGTCTGCTAGTCCCTGGGGAGGCCGGAAATGGTGGTCGCGGCACGTTACGTTGGGTTTGGCTACGTTGGGCTAGGTTATGGTATTTTGGGTTTGGTTCGGATATCTTTGACTATTCTGATATACACTGCAATTCTACGGACTTCTGCGCTCTACTGTGCTCTAGTATGTTCCGCTTGGCGCTGTGCAGACCAGCAATGGTGGTCTCGGCTGGTTAGTTTGCGTTATGCTACGTTCGGTTAGGATATCTTCGACTTTTGTGCTTTACACTTCAGTGCGACGGATGCCTGCGCTCCACTGTGCTCTACTATGTTCTGCTGGGCTCTGAGGAGGGCAGCAATATTGGTCTCGGCATGTTAGGAAGAGTTAATCTACGTTTGATTACGTTACGTTTGTTTAGGCTTCGAAAGGAAAGCTTTGACTTTTGTGCTATACGCTGCTTTACGTTGAATTTCTGCGCTCTCCTGTGCTCAAGT
>NW_016941904.1:1300-2025 GCF_001483705.2 Eufriesea mexicana | reverse complement strand
CTCACCACGATATTAGTCGAAAATGTCAATAAAATTGTATTTTCCAGCCAGATTCTGCATCATTGCAATGGCTATAGTACGCCAAAAGGATCTTCCCTCCATAACTATGCAAGGAAGCTAGCTCACCACGATATTAGTCGAAAACGTCAATAAAATTGAACTTTCCAGCCCGATTCAGCACCATTGCAACGGCTATAGCACGCTGAAAGTATCTTTCCTCCTTACTTATGCAAGGAAGTTGGCTCACCACGGTGTTAGCCGAAAATGTTAATAAAATTGAATTTTGCATCCAGATTCTATAGCATTGCAGTACCTATAGTACGCCAAAAGGATCTTTCCTACATGATTATGCAAGGAAGCTAGCTCACCCCGATATTAGTCGAAACTGTCAAAAAAATGGCACTTTCCAGCCAGATTCCAGAGCATTGCAATGGCTATAGCACGCCAAAGGGATCTTTCCTCCGTATTTATGCAAGAAATTTAGCTCTGCACGATATAAGTCAAAAATGTCAATAAAATTGTATTTTGCTGCCAGACTCTACTGCATTGCAATGGCTAAAGTACGTCAAAAGGATCTTTCCTCCATGATTATGCATGGAAGCTAGCTCACCACGATATTAGTCGAAACTGTCAAAAAATTGCACTTTCCAGCCAGATTCCAGAGGATTGCAATGGCTATAGCACGCCAATAGAACCTTTCCTCCTTATTTATGCAAGAAAGTTAG
>NW_016941904.1:0-653 GCF_001483705.2 Eufriesea mexicana | reverse complement strand
GCACCATTGCAACGGCTATAGCACGCTGAAAGTATCTTTCCTCCTTACTTATGCAAGGAAGTTGGCTCACCACGGTGTTAGCCGAAAATGTTAATAAAATTGAATTTTGCATCCAGATTCTATAGCATTGCAGTACCTATAGTACGCCAAAAGGATCTTTCCTACATGATTATGCAAGGAAGCTAGCTCACCCCGATATTAGTCGAAACTGTCAAAAAAATGGCACTTTCCAGCCAGATTCCAGAGCATTGCAATGGCTATAGCACGCCAAAGGGATCTTTCCTCCGTATTTATGCAAGAAATTTAGCTCTGCACGATATAAGTCAAAAATGTCAATAAAATTGTATTTTGCTGCCAGACTCTACTTCATTGCAATGGCTAAAGTACGTCAAAAGGATCTTTCCTCCATGATTATGCATGGAAGCTAGCTCACCACGATATTAGTCGAAACTGTCAAAAAATTGCACTTTCTAAAATTGCACTTTCCAGCCAGATTCCAGAGGATTGCAATGGCTATAGCACGCCAATAGAACCTTTCCTCCTTATTTATGCAAGAAAGTTAGCTCACCAAGATATTAGTCAAAACTTTGAGTAAAATTGAACATTGCAGCCAGATTCCAGAGCATTGCGGTGCCTATAGCACGCCAAGAGAA
>NW_016941903.1:0-1058 GCF_001483705.2 Eufriesea mexicana | reverse complement strand
ATAGTCTAGCAATATATTGCGCGAAAATGCACCGATTAGCAGTACACAGCACAAATGTCATAGGAATCCTAGCCAAGTCTTCCTGACCTTACCTAGCGGACCGAAATCTAACAAAACATATCGTGCAAAGACAACTATTAAGTGACGCCCCAGAGCCAAGCAGAACACTTCGGAGCGCAGTAAAGCGCGGAAGTCCAACGTCTAGCAGCGTGTGGCACAAAAGTCTATGCTACACCATAATAACATTGCCAAACCTAACTTAATCGAACGTAGCTATATACCACACAACGTGCTGAGGCCACTGCTGCTGGCCTCCCCACAGCAATGCATAGAAAATTAGAGCACAGTGGAGCTCAGAAATCGACCGAATAGCAGTGTATATCTTAAAAGTCGGAAATATCCGGCCCTAACGTATCCAAACGTAATATAATCGGAAGTATCCTAACATAATCGAACGTGCCTGGACCGCTATTGCTGGAATCCCCAGAGCGAAGCAGTGTGTAATAGAGCACAGTAAGACGCAGAGAGCCACCAAATAACAGCGTATAGCACAAAAACCGGATATATCCACATCCAACCTAACCAAACCTAACGTAACAAATCGTGGACTAACTAAACATAACGAGCCGGCAGCACTGCTTCTGGCCACCCCAGAGCCGTGCAGCACATGCTAGGGCACAGTAGAGCGCAGAAATCGAACGAATAGCAGTGAAAAGCACAAAGGTCGAATACACCGTAACCAAACCTGACTAAACATAGCCTAACCAAACGTAACCTAACTTAAGCTTTCGTGTCGCGACCACTTTTGCTGGCCACCCCAGAGTCGAGCAGGGTATAGCAGAGCCATGTAGAGGGCGGAAATCCATGAGGGCGGAAATCCACAGAGTACCAGTTTATAGCACAAACGTCAAAGATAATCTATCCCAACCATAAAAAACATAAGATAACCAAACGCTACATAGCTCTGCCTAACGCATCGAGACCACCACTGCTGTCCTCCCCATACCCAAGCAGAATATACTAGAGCAGGGTAGAGATCAGGAGTCCAACGAATATCT
>NW_016941902.1:0-998 GCF_001483705.2 Eufriesea mexicana | reverse complement strand
AGTACAGAGCAGAAATCCATAGGATCAGTGTGCATAGCTGAAAAGTCAAATGTACCATATGCTGAACTGACAGAACGTAGCATAGACGAACGTATCCTAGCAATTCGTGCAGAGCACACTATTGGTCGCCTCACAAGGGCGATGCAGAATGCACTAGAGCAAAGTAGATAGCAGGAGTCCACCGCATTGATGTGTAAAACACAAAGGTCGAAGATATCCTATCATAACCTGACCTAACCTCACCAAACCAAACGTTGACTTACACAACATAACCTGTCGAGACCACAATTGCTGGCCTCCCCAGAACCGAGCAGAAAGTATTAGGGCACATTGGAGCACAGAGGTCCATATAATCGTAGTGAATAGCGGAAGAGTCAAAGCTTTCCAAGCCTAAACCAAAACAACATATACTGAACGAAGGTAGCCTAACTCAACATAACGTGCCGCGGCCACAATTGATGCCCCCCCCCCAAGAGCCAAGGGGGACGTGTTAGAGGACAGTACAGCTCAGAAATCCATAGAATCGCAGTGTACAGCACAAAAGTCAAAGCTACCTTTTCCTATCATAACAAATCGTGATACAACCATACTTAACCCGGCACCACCTAACGCGACGCGACCAGTATTGCAGGCCCCCCAGAGTCGGGCAGAACATAGTAGAGAAGTGTAGCGCCTCGGAATCCATTGGTTCGCTGTGTATAGGAGGAAGGTCGAAGCTACCCAAACCTAACACAAGCAAACGTGACCTATCCAAACGTTTCCTAGCTCAACATAACGTGCCGCGGCAACTATTTCTAGACTAGTCAGGGCCAAGCAGAAGTTATTAGCGCACAGTAGGTTGCAGACATTCACCGAATAGCAGTGTATAGAAACAAAGTCAAAGCTATCCTTACCAAAGCCTGCCTAACCTATCCTAAGCAAACGTAGTCAAACACCCTAACGTGCCGCGACCAGTGTTGCTGGCCTCCACAGGGTCAAGCAGATCACACTAGCGGAAA
>NW_016941901.1:0-325 GCF_001483705.2 Eufriesea mexicana | reverse complement strand
TATGCATGTATGGATGTATGGATGTATGGATGTATGGACGTATGGATGTACGAATTTACGGATTTAAGCATGTATGGATCTATGGATGGATGGATGTGTGTGTAGATGTATGTGTGGATGTATGCATGTATGGATGTATGTATGGACGGATGAACGAATGTATGGATGGACGAATGTAAGGATGTACGGATGTATGTATGTATGGATGTATATCTGTATGTATGTATGGATGGCTGGATGTTTCAGTGGATGGTTGTGTGGTTGGATGCATGTATGTATGTATGTATGGATGTATGTATGGATGTATGTATGGTTGTATGGATGT
>NW_016941900.1:9076-10179 GCF_001483705.2 Eufriesea mexicana | reverse complement strand
GAGAATATACTAGAGCACATTATAGCGCAGAAGGCCTCTATATAGCACTGTGTAATACAAAGGCAAAGACATTGTATCCTAACCGGACCCTTTCTAACATAACCAAACGTATACTAACTATTCCAAACGAGCCGATTCCACTACTTCAGGCATCGCCAAGTGCAACAGTGTATAGTAGAGCCAAGTAGAGCGCAGAAAGTCGCCAAGTAGCAATGTATAACACAAAAGTCAAAGATATCCTAACCAAACCAGACCTAACCTAACCCAATCAGACGTGACTTAACACAAACTATCATGCCGCGACCGCTGTTTTGTCCTCTCCGGAGCAAATCAGAGCATACGAAATCGCAGTAGGGCGCAGATACCCACTGAAACGCAGCGTACAGCACAAAAGTCAAAGCAGCCCCAACCGAATCGAGCCAAACGTAACATGAACAAACGCAACCCTGGCCAAACCAAACGTAACCCAACATAACCGAACGTGTCGCGTCCTGCATTGCGGGCCTCTCCAGGTCGAAGCAACAGATAATAGAGGGGAGTAAAGCGCAGAAATCCATATATCTGCTGTGCACAGCCCAATAGTCGAAGTTACACTGTCCTAACATAACTACCCGTAACATAACCGAAAGTAGCTTGACTCAAACTAACGTATCGAGACCACTATTGCTGGCCTCCACACAGCCAATCAGACAATACCATAGCGTAGTAGGGCGCAGAGGTGCACAGAACAGCAGTGTATATCACGAAGGGCAAAGATATCCAAACAAAACCCTAGAAAGCTTAACCAAACCAAACGCAGCCTAACTGAAACTAACCTGCCGAGACCACTATTGCTGGCCTCCCGAGAGTAAATCAGAGCATATTAGGGCAGACCGGGGCGCACAAGTCCACCGAATAGCAGTGTATGGCACAAAAGTCGAAACTTTCCTAACCACACTTAACCATACCTGAAATAACCAAACGTAACGTGACTCAAGCTAACGTGCCGTGAGCACTATTCCCGGCGTTCACACAGACAAGCTGTGCGTGATAGCGCACAGGAAAGCACAGAAGTCCATAGAATAGCAGGGAAGAGCACAAAAATCAAAGATATCCTGACCTAA
>NW_016941900.1:0-2924 GCF_001483705.2 Eufriesea mexicana | reverse complement strand
TCTCGGCACGTTATATTGAGTCATGTTGCTTCCGGTTAGGTTGTGTTATGCTGAGTTTGGTTAGAGTAGCTTCAACTTCTGTATTGTCCACTGCTATTCGGTGGAGCCCTGCCCCCTTGAGTGCCCCAGCATGTCCTAGACGGATCTGGCGTGGGAAGCAATAGCTGTCACGGCACGCTGGGTTGAGTGAGGATATGCTTGGTTATGTTCAGTTTGTTTGGGCTAGGCTTGGGTTGCTCTGACTTTTCTGCTATACACTACAGTTCTATGGATTACAGCGTACTACTCTCCACTAATGTGTTGTTATTGGCACTGGGGAGGCCAGCAATATTGGTCGCGGCACGTTAGGTTGAGATGGGTTTCGCATGGCTATGTTACGGTTGGTTAGGGTGGGAGAGGATTGCTTTGACTTTAGTGCTATAGTCTGATATTAGGCGGACTTCTGCGCCATACAGTGCTCTAATATTTTCAGCTCGGCTCTAGGAGGGCAAACAATAGTGGTCTCCGCACATTATTTGCGTCAGGTTACGTACGCTTTTGTCGGCTTAGGCTAAGTTTGGTTAGGATAGCATTATCTTTTGTGCTGTGCGAAGCTATTCCGTGCACTTCTGCGCTCTACTGTGCTCTTGTATATCCTGCTTGGCTCTGGGGATGGCAGCAACAGCGGTTTCAGCACGTTAGTTTGTGGTAGGCTCTGCTTGGCTATGCTCTGTTCGTTTGGAATTGGTTTGGTTATCTACGTCTTTTCTGATGTACACTGCCATTTCATGGATTCCTGCGCTCTACACTCCACTAATGTATTCTGCTTGGCTCTGGGGATGCCAGCAATAGTGGCCAGGAATAGTTAGGCTGGGATAGGTTACGTATGGCTTGGCTAGGTTAGGTTATGTTTGGTTAGGGTAGCTTTGACTTATGCGCCGTACACAGCTATTAGGTCGATATCTGCGCTCTACATTGCGCGACTAGCCTCAGCTTGTCTATTGCAAGTACAGCAACGGTGGTCGCGGCACGTTTGTTCGAGTTAGGCTACGATAGGCTTGGTTAGGTCAGTTTATGTTTGGTTAGGATGTCATCGACGTTTTGCTATGCGCTGCTATTTCGTGGACTTCTGCGCTCTGCTGTGCTGTAGTATGTTCTGCTTGGCAACGGGGATGACAGCAGTAGTGCTCTCGGCACGTTAGGCTGAGTTACGTTTCGTTCGGTTATATTGCGATTGGTTATGTTAGGAGAGGATAGCTTTGACTTTAGTACCATAGCCTGCCGATAGGTGGATCCCTGCACCCTACAGTACTCTAATATCTTCAGCCTGGCTCTGAGAAGGCCATAAATTGTGGTCTCGGCACGTTATGTTGAGTCTAGTTACGTCCGGTTAGGTTAGGTTAGGCTAAGTTTGGTGGGGATAGCTGTAACGTTTGCGCTGTAAACTGCTATTTGGTGAATTCCTCCACTCTACTGTACTCCAGTGTATTCTGCTTTGCTCTGGGGAGGTCAGTAATTGTGGTCTAGGCACGTTAGATTGAGTTATGTTACGTTTGGTTGGGTTAGGATATTGTAGCTATGACTTTTGTGCTGTACAATGCTATTCGGTGGATTTCTGCTCTCTACTGCTACCTAATGCTCCTTGCTTTACTCTGGGAACTCCAGAAATTGTGGCCGCGGATCGCTAGGTGGAGTTACGTTACGTTTGGTTATGTTTGCTTTGTATGGGTTCGGTTGGGATATCTTTACCTTTCGTGCTATGCACTGCCGTTCTGTGGACCTCGGCGCTCCACTATCCACTAATATGTCCTGCTTTACTCTGGCGGCGCAAGCAATAGGGGCCTCGTCTCGTTAGGTTTATTTATTCCACGCTTGGTTAGGGTACGTTTGGCCATGTTAGGTTAGGACATCTTTGACTTTTATGCTATACACTGCTGCTTGTTTGCCTTCTGCGCTCTGCTGTTCTCTAGTGTACCCCGCTTGGCTCTGGGAAGGCCAGCAATAGTGGTCCCGGCAAGTGACGTTGATTTAGGCTGCGTCCGGCTACGTTACGTTTCGTCGTGTTACGATAGGATAGCTTCCACTTCTGTGCTGTACACTGCCTATCGGTGAATTTCTGCGCTCTACTGCGCTCTTCTGCGCTCTGCTCGACTCTGGCGATACCACCAATAGCGGTCTAGGCACGTTTGGAAGAGTTGCGTTACGTTTTGTTGCATTACGTTTGGTTAGGTTGGAATAGGATAGCTCTGACTCTTGTGCTATACACTGCTATTCGGTGGATTCCTGCGCTCTTCGTTGCTCTACTTTACTCTGCTCGACTCTGGCGAGGCCACCAATAGCGGTCTCGGCACGATAGGAATAGATGTGTTACGTTTGGTTGCGTCACGTTTGGTAAGGTTAGGAGAGGATAGCTATGACTTTTGTGCTATAGACTGCTATATGGTAGCCTTCTGCGCTCTACTGTACTCTAGCGTATTCTACATGTCTCTAGGGAGGTCAGCAATAGTGGTCTAAGCAGGTTAGGTTAAGCTATGTTGCGTTTGGTTATACTACGTTTGGATAGAGTAGGATAGGATAGCTTTGACTTTTGTATTATACACTGCCATTCGGCGAGTTTCTACGCTAGACGATGCTCTACTATGCTCTGCTCGTCTCTGTGGATGCCGACCAATATTTATCCCGACTGGTTGTGTTGGCGTAGGTTACGTTCGGTTACGTTACGTTAGTTTGGGTCAGGCTTGGATGGATTTGACTTTCGCGGTATACGCTGCTATTCGGTGGATTCATACGTTCCGCTGCGCCCTAGATTGTTCTGCTTGGCTCTGTCGAGGCCAGAAATTCTGAACGCGGCACGTTAGGATTGAATTGGTTACGTTTGGCTCGATTAGGTTTGAATGGGTTAGGTTGGGATAGTTTTGACACATGTGTTCAACACTGATATCCCA
>NW_016941899.1:0-506 GCF_001483705.2 Eufriesea mexicana | reverse complement strand
GAAAGTGCGGGCGCGTGACAGGTCGTACTGCGTAATAGACTTTTTTGATTTCGATCTTCGAAAATTCGCCGCTGGACCCGATTTTTTTCATCGATCCCAGTAGAGTGAACTGTCCTCTAACAAGTTTGGTGATTTTTTTCGCGTTTCGCTTCGATCCCAGTAGAGTGAACTGTCCTCTAACAAGTTTGGTGATTTTTTTCGCGTTTCGCGTTCTCAGTGCCGCATAATAGTGCCGAAAGTGCGGGCGCGTGACAGCTCGTGCTGCGTAGTAGACTTTTTTAAATTCGATCTTCAAAATGTCTCGTCTGGACCGGATTTTTTTCATCGATCCCAGTAGAGTAAATTGTCCTCTAACGAGTTTGGTGATTTTTTTCGCGTTTCGCGTTCTCAGTGCCGTATAATAGTGCCGAAAGTGCGGGCGCGTGACTGGTCGTACTGCGTAATAGACTTTTTTAAATTCGATCTTCAAAATGTCTCGTCTGGACCGGATTTTTTTCGTCGATCCC
>NW_016941898.1:0-1041 GCF_001483705.2 Eufriesea mexicana | reverse complement strand
TTCTAATGCATTGCAATTTCTATAGCACTCCAGAACGATCTTTCCGCCTTACATAGCGAAGGACGTTTGCTCATCACGATATTAGTCGAAACTGTCAATAAAATTGTACTTTCCAGCCAGATTCCAGAGCTTTGCAAAGGCTATAGTTCGCCAACAAAATCTTTCCTCCTTGTTTATTCAAGGAAGCTAGCTCACCACGATTTTAGTCGAAAATGTCAATAAAATTGAATTTTCCAGCCCGATTCTGCAGCATTGCAATGGATATAGCACACCGAACGTATCTTTCCTCCCTACCAATGCAAGGAAGTTATCTGACCACGATAATAGTCGAAAATGTCAATAAAATTGTATTCTCCAGCCAGATTCTACAGCATTTCAGCGGCTATAGCACGCCAATGGAATCTTTCCCCCTTATTTATGAAAGAAAGTTAGCTCAACACGATATTGGTCGAAACTTTCAATAAAATTGAACCTTCCAGCCAGATTCTATACCTTTGCAGAGGCTGTAACACGCCAATAGGATATTTCCCCCTTACTTATGCAAGATAGGCATCTCACCACGATATTAGTCGAAAATGTCAGTAAAATTGAATTTTCCCTCCAGATTTCAGAGGTTTGCATTGGCTGTAGCACGCCAATAGAATCTCTCCTCCATTTCTATGCAAGAAAGATACCTGACCACCATATTATTCGAAAATGTGAATAAAATTGTACTTTCCAGCCACATTCTGTAGCATTGCAATGGCAATAGCACGCCAATAGAATCCTTTCTCCTTATTTATGCAAGAAACATAGCTCAACACGATATTAGTCGAAACTGTCAATAGAATTGAACTTTCCAGCAAGTTTCTATAGCATTGCAATGGCTACAGCACGCCAGTGGAGTTTTTCCTCCTTATTTATGCATGAAAGGCAGCTCACCACTGTATTAGTCGAAGATGTCAATAAAATTGAACTTTCCAGCCACATTCTATACCCTTGCAACGGCTGTAACACGCCAATAGGATATTTCCTCCTTACTTATGCAAGAAAGGTGTCTCA
>NW_016941897.1:0-618 GCF_001483705.2 Eufriesea mexicana | reverse complement strand
CCTCCTTTATTCTGCTAAGCCCTGAGAATGCCAGCAGTATTGGTCTCTGCACGTTAGGTTGAATTACGTTACGTATGTTTAGCTTAGGTTAGACGATGTTCGGTAAGTGTGAACTACGTTACGTATGTTTAGCTTAGGTTAGACGATGTTCGGTAAGTGTAGCTTCGGCGTTTGCTATACGTATGTCTTCGGGTGGACCTCTGCGCTCGACAGTGTCCCACTATATTCTGCTCGGCTCTGAGGAGGCCACCAAGAGTGGTCGCGGCTCTTTTTTTGTCAGCTTTTAGTTAAGCTAGGTTATCCAGAGTTAGGTCCGGGAAGATATGACTTTTGTGCGGTACACTGCGGTTCTATGGATTTCTGCGCTCTACTTTCCTATAGTAAGCTTTGCTCAACTCTGAGGAAACCAGCAATTGTGGTAGCGGTACGTTAGGCTCAGTTATGCTCCCTCTGGCTACGTTATGGTTGGATATATTATGAGAGGGTAGCTTTGACTTCTGTACTATACAGTGCAATTCGGTGGACTTCTGTTCTCTACTGTGCTCTGTTATGTCCAGCTTGCGCCTGGGGAGCGCAGCAATAGTGGTCTTGGTACGTTATGTTGAGTTATGCTATGAT
>NW_016941896.1:0-343 GCF_001483705.2 Eufriesea mexicana | reverse complement strand
TAGGCGATCTATTCACCAAGCTATAACAGGTTATATATTTCGAATAGACCTATTCGCCGGCAATTAGATGGCTGTACTTGCCATTGTTTTGAAGGCGTTAGAAGATCTATTCACCTAGCTGTGGAAGGCTATAGATTTTGGATAGACCTATTCTCTGGCAAGTAGGTGGCTGTACTTGCCATAGGCTGAAGGCGTTAGGTGACCTCTCAAGCTATAACAGATTATAGATTTTGAATAGACCTATTCTCTAGCAAGTAGATGGCTGTACTTGACTTTGGGTTGAAGGCGTTTGGCCATCTATTCACCAAGCTATAACAGGTTATTGATTTCGAATAGACCTATT
>NW_016941895.1:0-984 GCF_001483705.2 Eufriesea mexicana | reverse complement strand
TTCTGTGCACCTGTGCGCTCTACGTTGCTCTAATATGATCTGCTTGGCTATGGGCAGGACGGATATAGTATTCTCGGCATGTTATATTTTGATATGCAACATTCGGTTGGGTTAGGTTAGGACGTGTTGTGTAAGGTTATCTTCGCCATTTGTGCTATACCCAGCATTGCGGTGTATTACTGCACTCTACTGTGATGTACTAAATTCCGTTTACCTGTGGGGAGGCAAGCAATAGTGGTATCAGCACGGTAGGGTGAGTTATGTTTCGTTTGGTTATGTTAGCCTTGGTCAGGTTGTAATAACACAGCTTTGACTTTTGTGCTGTACACTGATGTAACGTTGACTTCTGCGCACGGCTGCGCTCTAGTATATTCTGCCTGGCTATGGGGAGGCCAGCAACGGCGGTCTCGGCACGATAGGCTCAGATAGACTACGTTTGTCTGCGTTACGTTAGTGAGGGTTAGGTTTGGGCAGCTTTGACTTTCGTGTTATACGCTGCTATTCGGTGGATTTCTGCGCTCTCCTGTGCTCTACTATACTCTGCTCGGCTATGGGGCGGCCAGTTATAATGGTCTCGTTATGTTAGGTTGAGATATGCTACGTTTGGTTGTGTTATGTTAGCTTGGGTTAGGTGTGGACAGCTTTGACTTTTGTGCTATACACTGCTATTCGGTGGATTTCTGGCTCGACTCTGGTCTGCTATAATCTGCTCCACCGCGGAGAGACCAGCAACAGTTTTCGTAGCGCGGCATGGTGAGTTAGGTTACGTTTGGTTATATTATGGTAGTCCCGGTTTTACTTGGATAGCTCAGGCTTACGTGGTATTCACTTCCGTTCGGCGGGCCTCTACGCTCCACTGTGTTCTAGTATATTCTGCTTGGCTCTGTCGAAGCCAGCAATGATGGTTTCGGCGCGTAAGGTTGAGATAGGTTACGTATGATAATATTACGTTTGGATTGGTTAGGATAGGATAGCCCAGTCCTT
>NW_016941894.1:3826-5425 GCF_001483705.2 Eufriesea mexicana | reverse complement strand
CCCAACTACTTTCGCGAGACCCCCTGCTCGTTGGACCATTCGACAAGTTCCGACCGCACTGCAACGTGTTGCACCCCCTCCACAGCCACTACCGGGAGGAGGGCGTCGATCACCAGCCGCAGGAGCCCGGCGTCCATAAGCTCGGTCCCGGGGGCGCTCATGCCTTTAACTTCCCCATTACTACTTTATAGGGGCGCCCCACCGATTGCTTTCGAGCGTCGCGATGAGCTTGACCAATTGCCGAGGTTTGGCTCTGCGAATCTTCTTGAGCTTGACCCATTGCCGAGGTTTGGCTCTGCGAATCTCCCACCGGAGGTCGTCCACCGCGGATCCGTACTCGCGACAGAGGCTCTCGATGTCATCGGTGGACACTGCGCGTCGTCGGCGTCGCGCCCGGTTGTACTGGCGCCGGGCGAGCACGCAGAGCTCCCGGAGCTGAGCGATATCGGTCGACCGCCAGTACACTGCACCACTCGAAGGTGGCTCACTCACTCGCGGCATGGCGCAGTGGCACGCGCGCGTCATCCCAGTCCTAAGCAGCTCTGCCCCAAACCCCGCTTAGACGTTTTCACGCCCGACAGCCCCTTCCGTCCAGGTGACGACCTGGACAGCCGCGACGAAGAGTTCGCGGTCGAGGCGCCCGAGCGCCCACTACGGCGCGGTGGCGTACTCCCCCGCTGGCTGGTTCCAGACCGGTGTGGGGTACGGCGGCAGGCATAATGGTGATGTGGAGGTGGTCGCTAAGCATTTCCACCTCCACCATTGACCCTCCAGCCGAAGACGCGCCACAAAGCTGCCGGCCATGCGAACGACAAATCCTCGATGGACGTGCAGCGCCACCGGGCTCACGTGCTCAGGAAATCCCGGTTGAGAAACCGGAGATCCAATCCCGCCGCCCAATCTTGCAGGGCCTCGCCCAGAGCGGCCGTTCGCGAGGAACCCCACGCAACGGAGGGGGCGTTGACGTCCCCCAGGACCAGAACCGGGCGAGCCATGTGTCCACTAAGGAACCTTCCGGACTCGTCCAGGTACCTCTCGCACGACGAGAGGCCGCGGTTGGCGGAGTCGTAGCACCCCACCACAACTACGTCCTTCCAGGAGACCGCAACGAATCCCTTACCGCTGCGAAGAAGCGTTGGTGCGGGTGTCCGCAGCAGTCCCCTGGCGATGATCGCCACGGAGCCGTGCAGATCCACGAACCACCCGTCTTGATCGAGGATACGGTAAGGCTCTGCGGCAACAACCAGCCCGACACGCAGCTCAACGAGCGTCTGCAGGAGCAGTTGCTGTGACGCTCGCGAGTAGTTCAGGTTGACCTGCAGCCCCATGGACGGTGTCAAATTCGGGCCGCGTGCATGGCCTCCTCCTGGTCCCCTTCCATCGGACCGGCTGCGGGCCCGGCGCTCCGCCGGCCGGCGGGCCAACCATACGTGACATAACTCAACCTAACGTGCCGGGGCCGCTATTGCTCGCCTCCCCAGAGTTGAGCAGAGTATAGTAGAGCAATGCAGAGCGCAGAAATCCAACGTATAGTAGTGTATAGCACAATAGTCGAGGATATCGTAACCTAGCCAGGCATAACCAGACCTAACCAAACGT
>NW_016941894.1:3300-3747 GCF_001483705.2 Eufriesea mexicana | reverse complement strand
TCGTCTGGGATACTCGATGGAGCGCTCCGCCAAATAGTCGCCGACCACCGACATCATGTATTGGGGAACCCTGTCGTGCAGCAGGGCATACCGGATTGCGGCCCCGGGCAGGGTGTCGAAGGCGTTGGCGATATCCACACCGACCGCCAGCACCACCCCGCTCTGGTCAACGGCAGCCGCCGACAGGGTACGAACGTGCTTAATTGCGTCGATTGCCGACCGACCCTGCCGGAATCCGAACTGGCTGACGCTGAGATCGGAACCCACGTCCGTTAAATGCTCTCGGAGTAGGGCAGCTATAATGCGCTCCAAGAGCTTGCCCGCCTCGTCGAGTAGGCATATCGGCCGGTATGCCTTCGGAGAGTCCTCCGGTTTCCCTGGTTTCGGAAGCAGCACGACCCTCGCTCTCTTCCAACATGCCGGGAAGCGACCGGCCCTGATTCAGCT
>NW_016941894.1:0-3253 GCF_001483705.2 Eufriesea mexicana | reverse complement strand
TTCCCCCCGAATAATAGTGCAAGGCACGAAAATCGAAGCAATCCTAAACAAACGTAACCTAGCATAACCTAATCCAACTTAACCTAACTAAAGCTGAAGTGCCGGTGGTATTATTACTGGCCGCCACAGAGCCAAGCAGAATATATCAGAGCACGGTAAGCGCAGAAATCCGCCGAGCAGCAGCGTACGGCACAAAAGTCTAAGCAATTCTATCCTACCATAACCAAGCGTAACATAAGCAAACGTACCCAAACTCCACCTGACGAATCGAGAACACTACTGCTGGCATCCCCAGAGCCAAGCAGAATATACTTGAGCACAGTAGAGCGCAGAAATCCGCCGATGGCCGTGTATAGTACATAAGTATAGACTATTCTGTCATAATCTCTCCAGACGTAACATACCCAAACGTAGCATAACACAACCTTACGCGTCGAGACAACAATTGCTTGCCTCCCCAGATACGAGTACTGTATACCAGAGCACACCAGAGCGCAGAAATTCAACGAACAGCAGACTATAGCACTAACGTCAAAGCCATCCTCCAATAACATTTCCGAACGTAACACGACCAAACGTAACCGAACGAAACCTGACGTGCGGCGACCACTATTGCTGGCCTCTACTGAATCAAGCAATACACGTTCGTGGAGAGTAGAAAGCAGAAATCCATATAGTCGCAGTGTAAATTAGAAAAGACAAAGCTACCCAAACATAACCCAAACAAACAGAACATAACCAAACATAGCCTGACTCAACCTAGCTTGCCGAGACCGCTATTGTTGTCCTCCCCACAGCCGAGCCGGACATTCTAGAGCAGTAGAGCGCAGGTATGCACCGAAAAGCAAGGTGCAGCACGCATGATAATGCAGTCCTGACAAAACGTAGCATAACCCAACATAATCGAACGTAGCCTGACCCATCATATCTTTCCGAGACATCCCATGCTGGCCTTGCAATAGCCAAGCTGAAATTATTTGAGCACTGTAGGGCGCAGATATCTACCTAATTACAGAATACAGCACTAAAGACAGGGCTACCCCCTCCTAACCTAACCAATCGTAACATAACGGAACGTAACCTAGCGCAACCTAACGTGCCCCGAACAACATTGCTGGCCTCCACAGAGTCAAGCAGAACACATTGCTAGAGAGTAGGACGCCGAAATCCATAGAATCGCAGCGTATATCGGAAAGGTCAGAGATACCCAAACCTAACACAAACCAACAGAACATAACCAAACATAGCCTGACTCAAACTAACCAGGAGGGACAGCTATTGATGCCCTCCCCAGTGCCAAGCAGGACGTACTAGAGCGCAGTAGAGAACAGATATCCACCAGATGGCTGTGTATAGGACAAAAGTTAAAGTGATCCTAACTAAACTTTGCCAAACCCAAAATAACCGAACGTAACCTGACTCGATGTAACGTGCCGAGGGCACCCTTGTTGGCCTTCACAGAGCCAAGCCGAGCACGCTAGCGGAGAGAAGAACGCAGAAACCCATAGAATCGCAGTGTATATCATAAAAGTCGTAGCAACCCAAACCAAAATAACAAAACGAAGCACAGCCTAACACAAACTTACTTGCCGGGGACATTATTGCTCCCATCACCAGAGCCAAGCTGGGCATACTAGAGCGGAGCGGATCGCAGAAATCCACCGAATAGCAGTGTACAGCACAGAGTTGAAGCCACTTTAACCAAACATAGCGTAACCCAACCTAGCCTGACGTTACCTAACTCAACATAACGTGCCGTGGCCACTATTGCTGCCCTTCCCAGAGTCAAGCTGCCAATATTATAGTACTGTATGGCGGAGGAATACACCTAATCGCAGGCTATAACACTGAAGTCATAGCTATCCCCTCCTGACCAATCCAATAGTAACATAACAAAAATGTAACTTAACTCAAACTAACCTGCCGCGACCACTACTGCTGGCCTCCTCAGGGCCAAGCATAGCGCATTATTGGAGAGTAGAAGGAAGAAATCCATAGAATCGCAGTGTATAGCGGGAAAGACTAAGCTTCCCGAACGTAACCCAAACCAACAGAACATAACCAAACATAACTTAACTCGACCTAACGTGCCGAGACAGCTATTCCTGCCTTCCCCAGAGCTAAGGAGGACATACCAGAGCCCAGTAGATCGTAGAAATCCGTCGAAAAGTAGTATAAGGCACAAAACTTTATGCTATCCGAACCAAACACAGCCTGACCCAACCTAACCAAACGTAACCTGTCCCCACCTTTCGTGCTGAGACCAATATTGCTGGCCTTCCCGGAGTCAAGCTGAAAATGTTCGAGCACCATGGGGAGTGGGAATTCACCTGTTAGCAGACTATAGCGCTAAAGGCTAAGTCTTCCCGTCCTAACCTACCAAAGCGTAACATAAGCAAACGTCACATAACTCAACCTAACGTGCCGCGACTATAATTGCTGGCCACCCCAGAGACAGGCAGAAGAGGTTAATGGAGAGTTGGACGCATAAATCCATAGAACCGCAGTGTATTTCGGAAAAGTTATAGCTGCCCAAATCAAACACAATATAGCCAAACACAGCCTAACACAACCTACAGTGCATAGAACGCTGCAGCCCCCCCCCAACCTCCCCCAGAGCCAAGCAGAAAATACTGGAGCACATTAGAGCGCAGAGGACCACCGAATAACTGTGTACAGCACAAAAGTTAAAACTGTCCTAACCAAACTTAGCAGAAACCAGCGCAACATGACGTAACTCGACTCAACATAACCTGCAGAGACCATTATTGCTGTCCTTCCAAGAGCCAAGCAGAGAATATTAGGGCACTGTAGGGAGCACAGATCCACCAAATGGCAGAATATAGCACTAATGCGAATGCTATGCTCTCCTCACCTAACCAATCGTAACATAACTAGGCCTAGCCCAACTCAGCCAGGCGTGCCGTTACCGCCATTGCTGGTCTCCTCAGAGCCAAGCAGAACACATCAGTGGGGTGTAGAACGCAGAAGTTCACAGAACCGCAGTCCACCCCAGAACAGTCAAAGCTACACAAACCAAACCCAAACAAAGGGAACAAAGACAAACATTGCCTACGTCATCCCAACGTGCCGAGAGCGCTATCGCAGCAATCCCCCAGAGACAAGCAGGACATACTAGAACACAGTATGGCGCAGAAGTTCGCCGAAGAGCAGTGTAAAGCACGGAAGACATAGACATCTCTATCTAACCAGACCTAACCTAACCTAACCTAACATAACTTAACCTAACCTA
>NW_016941893.1:0-1548 GCF_001483705.2 Eufriesea mexicana | reverse complement strand
TGTACAAATCAAAAGATAATGCTATTCCAACCAAACTTGGCCTTACACAACCTAACCGAACGTGGCCGGCTCATCGTAGCTTGGCGAGACCGCTATTGCTGGCCTTGCCAGAGCCAAGCTGAGAATATTAGACCACTGTAGGGCGGAGATGTCCACCTAATAGCAGACTGTGGCACTATAGTCGAAGTTACCCCTTCCTAACCGAACCAAATTTAACATAACCAATCGTAACCTAACTCAACCTAATGTGCCGCGAACAATACTGCTGGCCTCCACAGAGCCATGCAGAACAAATCAGTGGGGTGTAGAGCGCAGGA
Organism: Eufriesea mexicana; assembly: GCF_001483705.2. NCBI lineage: Eukaryota > Metazoa > Arthropoda > Insecta > Hymenoptera > Apidae > Eufriesea > Eufriesea mexicana. Next base: position 1,231 of record NW_016941893.1, on the reverse strand, counting down.
ATCCCTGGAATTGCAGTGTACTTCAGAAGAGACAAGGGTACCCAAAACTAACCCAGAAATACAGAACATAGCCAAACATAGCCTAACCATAACTAACGTGCCGAGACCGCTCATGCTGCCCCTTCCCCCAGTGCAAGGCTGAACATACTAGAGCACAGCAGAGCGCAGATGCCCCGCGAATTGCAGTGCACAGCACAAAAGTTAAAACTACCCTAACCAAACTTAGCCTAACTTACATAACCGGGCGTAACCAGCCGCAAAATAACGTGCTGAGACGACTGTCGCTGGCATTCCCGGAGCCAAGCAGTACATATTAGAGCACAGTGCGGTGCAGACGTCCACCGAATAGCAGTGTATATCGCAAAAGTCATAACTACCCTTTACAAACCTAACCAATCGTAACATAACCAAACGTAATATAATACAACTCAAGGGGACGCGAATGCAATTGCTGTCCTTCCCAAAGACGAGCAGAGCATAGCTGGGCGCAAAAATCAATCGGATAACCGTGTATACCGCGAAAGTCGAAGCTACCCACACCTAACCCAATCTAACCTAACTTAACCTAGCCAAACGTTGCCTAAGCAACCTGCCATGCCGAGACCACTATTGGTGGCCCCGTCAGAGCCAAGCTGTGCATATTAGAGCGCAGTAGATTGCGGAAATGCGCTGAATAGCAGTGTATAGCGCAAGAGTCGCAGCCAGCCGCTCCTAACCTAACCGATCGTAACGCAACAAAACGAAACGCAACTTAACCTAACGTGCAGCGACCACTATTGCGTGTCTGCCCAGAGTAGAGCAGAGTATCCTCGAGTACAGTAGAGCGCAGAAATAAACCGAATAACAGTCTATGCCTAGAAAATCAAAGCTACCAGAACCTAACACGAACAAGCCTACCCTGACCAAATGCAACAGAACATAGCCTAATTTGCCGGGACCACTATTCCTGTCCCCCACTGATTTGCGCAGTGTAAAGCACAGGAATGTAGAGAGTAGAAATCCACCGAAAAGCAGTGTGCACCACGAATGTCAAAGATAACCTGACCTAACCCAAACTAACCTAACCAAACCAAACGTAGCCTAACTCTACGTAATGCGCGAACACCACTACTGCAGTCCCTGCCAGATGCAAGCTGAACATATTGGAGCACAACAGAGTGCAGAAATGCGCCGAATTGCTGTGTAGAGCGCAAAAGTAAAATCTAGCACCTCCTAACCTAGCCAGTCGTAA
>NW_016941892.1:0-1055 GCF_001483705.2 Eufriesea mexicana | reverse complement strand
TCGTGGTGAGCTTTCTTTCTTGCATAAATTAGGAGGAAAGATCCTATTGGAGTGCTAGAGGCATTGCAAAGCTATTGAATCTTCCTGGAAAATGCAATTTTATTGACATTTTCGACTAATATCGTGGTGAGCTAACCTTCTTGAATAAATAAGAATGAGAGATTCAATTTGCGCGCTATAGCCATTGCACTGCTATAAAATCTGGCTGGAAAATACAATGTTATTGCCATTTTCGACTAATATCGAGGTGAGCTAACACTCTTGCACAAATAAGGAGGGGAGATACTATTGGCGTGCTATATGCATTGCAACCCTATAGAATCTTTCTGAAAAATTCAATTTTATTGACATTTTCGACTAATATCGTGGTGGGCTAGCTTTCTTGCTCAAATAAGGAGGAAAGATACTATTTGCGTGCTATAGCAATTGCAATGCTCTGGAATCTGGCTGCAAAATTGTTTGGAAAATTCAACTTTAATGACATTTTCGACTAACACCGTGGTCAGCTATCTTTCATGCATAAATACGGATGAAAGTTTCAAGTGGCGCTATACCCATTGCAATGCTATGGAATCTGGCTGGAAAATTCAATTTTATTGACATTTTCGAGTTATATCGCGGTGAGCTAGCTTTCTCGCATAAATAAGAAGGAAAGATTCTGTTGGCGTGCTATGGGCATTGCAATGCTATAGAATCTTCCTGGAAAATTCAATTTTCTTGACATTTTCGACTTATATCGTGGTGAGCTATGTCTCTGGCATAAGTAAGGAAGGAAGATTCTGTTGGCGTTCTATAGGCATGACAATGCTATTGAATCTGGATGGAAAACTCAATTTTATTGACATTTTCGACTAATATCGTAGTGAGCTATCTTTCTTGCATAAGTAAGGAGGAATGATCCTTTTGGCATGCTGTAGCTATTGCAATGATATTGAATGTAGTTGGAAAATTCAATTTTAATGACATTTTTGACTAATATCGTGCGGAGCCAACTTTCTTACATATATAAGAATAAAAGATACAATTGGCGCGCTATATCCATTGCACTGCTATAA
>NW_016941891.1:731-972 GCF_001483705.2 Eufriesea mexicana | reverse complement strand
ACTAATATCGTGGTGAGTTAACTTCCTTGAATAACTAAGGAGGAACGATTCTATTGTCTCGCTTCAGGCATTGCATGCTATAGTATCCTCCTGGAAAATAAAATTTTATCGACATTTTCGGCGAATATCGTGGTGACCTAACTTCCTCGCGTAAGTAAGGGGGAAAGATACTATTGGCCTGCTATTGCCTTTGCAATGATATAGAATGTGGTCGAAAAATTCAAATTCATTGTCATTATCG
>NW_016941891.1:0-605 GCF_001483705.2 Eufriesea mexicana | reverse complement strand
ATATCGTGGTGAGCTAACTTCCTTGCATAGGTAAGGAGGAAAGATCATTTTGGCGTGCTATAGCCATTGCAATTCAGTAGAGTATGGCTGGAAAGTCCAATCTTGTTGACATATTCGACTAATATCGTGGTGAACTAGCTTCCTTGCATAAGTAACATTGACATATTCGACTAATATCGTGGTGAGCTAACTTCCTTGCATAAGTAAGGAGGGAAGGTCCTATTGGCGTGCTGTAGGCATCGCAAAGCTATAGAATCTTCCTGGAAAATTCAATTTTATTGACATTTTCGACTAAAAACGTGGTGAGCTGACTTCCTTGCATAGGTAAAGAGGAAAGACCTTTTTGGCGTGCTGTAGCGATTGCAACGCTATAGAATCTGTACGGCAAATACAATTTTATTGTCATTTTCGACTAATATCGTTGTGAGCTATCCTTCTTGCATAAATAAGGAGAAAAGATTCTGTTATCGTGCTATAGGCATTGCAAAGCTATAGAATCTTCCTGGAAGATTCAGTTTTATTGACATTCTCGGCTAATATCGTTGTGAGCTAACTTTCTTTCATAAATAAGGAGTACAGATGCTTTTTGAGTGCTATAGCCATTG
>NW_016941890.1:0-655 GCF_001483705.2 Eufriesea mexicana | reverse complement strand
GACAGATTCTCCTGCATTGAAGTGGCTATAGCACACAAAAAGGATTTTTCCTCCTTACGTGTGCAAGGAAGTTAGCTCCATACGATACCAGTCGAAAATGTCAATAAAACTGAACTCTCCAGACAGATTCTCTAGCATTGAAATGGCTATAGCACGCCAATTGCATCATTCCTTGTTATTTTTGGAAGAAAGTTGTCTCACCACGATATGAGTAAAATATGTCAATAAAATTGAACTTTCGGGCCAGATTCTACAGCATTGCAATGGCTATAGTACGCCAAAATGATCTTTGCACCACAATTATGCAAAGAAGCTAGCTCACCACGATATTAGTCGAAAATGTCAATAAAATTGAACTTTCCAACCCGATTCTGCAGCATTGCAATGGCTATAGCACGCACGAAGTATCTTTCCTCCTTACTTATGCAAGGAAGTTGGCGCACCGCGATATTAGTCAGAATTGTCAGTAAAATTGAATTTTCCAGCAAGATTCTATAGCATTGCAATGGCTACAGTACGCCAAAAGGATCTTTCCTCCATACTTATGCCAGGATGCTAGCTCACCACGACATTAGCCGAAAATGTCAATAGAATTGAATCTGCCAGGCGCATGCTATATCATTGCAATGGCTATAGCACGCCAGAAGAATCTTTC
>NW_016941889.1:0-5778 GCF_001483705.2 Eufriesea mexicana | reverse complement strand
TTGGTTATTTTCCGTTCGTTTGGATTATGTCTATGCAGCTTTGGCTTTTCTGCTATGCACTGCATCTCTATGGATTTCTGCGTCCTTCTCTACACTATTGCGTTCAGCCTTGCTCTGGGGCGGCCAGCAATAGTGGTCACGGCACGGCAGGTTGATTTACGTTACGTTTGGCTATGTTACGATTAGTTACGTTAGGAGAGGATAACTACGGCTTCATTTCCATAGTCTGCTCTTAGGTGGATTCCTGCGCGCCACACAGCACTAACGCTTTCAGGTTGGCTCTGGGAAGGGCAATAGTAATGTCCTCGGAACGTTACGTCGGATCAGGTTACGTTCGGCTAGGTTGGTTCCGGAAAAGTTTGAACACGATAGCTTTAACTACTGGGCCGAACACTACTATTCGGTGAAATTCTGCGCTCTACTCTGCTATAATGTAACCTGTCCGTCTCTGGGAATGGCAGCAATAGCGGTCTCTGCACGCTAGGTTTAGGCAGGCTATCTATGGCAGCGTCCTGCTGGTTTGGGTTATGTTTGGGCAGCCTTGACTTTTCTGGTATGCACTGCGATTCTATGGATTTCTGCGTTCTAGTCTCCACAAATGGACTGTGCTTGGCATACGGGAGGCCAGCAATATTTGTCGCGGCACGTTAGCGGGAGTGAGTTTACGATTGGTTAAGTTAGGGAAGGTTATCTACGACTTTGGTACTATAGCCTACCATTAGGTGGGCTTCTGCGCCCTATAGTACTTTCACGCTTTCAGCTTAGCTCTTGAAGGGCCAGCAAATGTGGTCTCGTCTCGTTAGGGTGAGTCAGGTTACGTACGGCTAATTTTTGAGAGGACAGCTCTACCTTTCGCGCTGTACACTGCTATTCCGTGGATTTCCGCGGCCTACTGCACTCTTGTGTCCTGATCGGCTCTGGGGAGGCCAGAAGTACTGGTCGCTCCACGTTATGATGGGTCAGGCTTTGTTTGGTTATGTTCTGTTTGCTTGGGATAGACTTGGTTAGAATCGATTTTTCGGATTTACACTGCGGCTATATGGATTTCTACGTTCTGTCCTCCACTAACGTGTGCCGCTTTACTATATGGGGGCCAGCAATAGAGTTCGCGGCACGATAGGTCGAGTATGGATACGTTTGGTTATGTTACTATTCTATAGGTTAGGAGATGGTAGCTATGACTTTTGTGCTGTAGTCTGCTATTAGCTGGATTTCTGCGCCCTACAGCGTACTAATCTTTTCAGCTTGGCTCTGGCAGGGCCAGCAATAGTGGACTCGGTTCTTTATGATGAGTCAGGTTACGTGCGACTACGATTGGTCAGGACAGCTCTAACTTTTGTGCTGCACACAGCTCATCGATGGACATCTGCGGCCTACTGCACTCTTGTGAGTCCTGCTTGCATCTGGGGAGGCCAGTAGCACTGTTCGCGGCGCGTTAGGTTGAATTAGGTTACGTTTGGTAATGTTACGTTTGCTAAGATTAGGGGAGGATAGTTTTGACTTTAGTGCTATAGCCTGCTATTAGGTGAATTCCAGCGCCATAGAGTGCTCTAATGCTTTCAGCTTGGCTCTGGGAGGGCCAGCAATAGAGGCCTCTGCACGTTACATTGTGTCTGGTTACGATCGGTTTGGCTGGGTCAGGATAAGTTTTATCAGGACAGCTTTACCTTTTGCGCTGTATGCTGCGACCCCATGGATTTCCGCGCTCTACTGTCCTCTAGTAGCTCTGCTCGACTCTCGGGAGGCCAGCAATAGTTGTCACTGCACGTTGCGTTGGGTTATGCCACGTTTGGTTAATTTAGGTTATGCCAGGTTTGGTTACGGTGTCCTCAACTTTTGTGCTATGCGCTGCTATCCGTTAGGTTTCTGCGCTCAACGTTGCTCTATTATATTCTGCTCGACTCAAGGGATGCGAACAGTACGATGAGTTACGCTACATTCGGTTAAGTTAGGTTATGCTACGTTTGGCCAAGGAAGCTTTGACTTTCGTGCTGTGCTCTGTTATTCGGTGGATTTCTGTGTTGTACTGTGCTCTACTACACTCTGCTGGGCTATGAGGGTGCCAGGATTAGTGTCCGCGTCACGTTACCTGTAGAGACGCTACGTTTGGTTTGGTTAGGGTAGTTTAGGATATCTCCTACTTTGAGCTGTTCACTGAAATGCGGCGGATTTCTGGGCTCAACTGCACCCTAATACATTCTGCTTGTCGCTGTGGAGGGCAACAGTAATGGTCTAGTCATGTTAGGTTGAGTTGGGTTGCGCTTCGATACGTTACGTTTGGTGAGGTTAGGATATGATAGTTCAAACTTCTGCGCTGTACGCTGCAATGCGCTGGATTTCTGCGCTCTTCTGTCCTCTATTATACTCTGCTCGACTCTGTGGAGGCGAGCAACGGTTGCCGTGGCACGTTAGGTTGTGTTAGGTTACGTTTTGTTTGGTTAGGTTTGGTTGAGCTTGCAGAGGATAGCTTTGACTTTCGCGCTATTAGCCGCTATGAGCTGGGCTTCTGTAACCTACTGTGCCCTACTACATTATGCTCTGCTCTGGGGGCCAGGAGCAGTGTTCGCGTCACGTTAGGCAGGGCTACGCTTCGTTCTTTAGGTTAGGATAGGTCAGGTTATGTTAGGATACCTTCGACTTTTGTGCTATACTATGCTCTTCGGTGGATTTCTGCGATCTACTGTTTTCTAGTACATACTGTTTATCTCTGGCGAGGCCAGCAATAGTGGTCACGTCACGTTAGTCTAGGTTATGTTACGTTTGGGTAGGTTTGGTTATGCCAAGCTCGTACAGGTTATCCTTTTCTTTCGCGCTATACACTGCTCTTCGGAGGATTTCTGCACTCGACTGTGTTCTACTATATTATGCTTGGCTCTGTGGTGGACAGCAACGTTCGCGTGACGCTATGTTGAGTTAGGCTACGTTTGATCATGTTATGTTAGCCTATGGCGGCTTTAACTTTCGTGCTGTACACCTTTATCCGGCGGGCTCCTCTCATTTACTGTGCTCTACAGTATTCTGCCCGGCTCTGTGGAGTCCGGCAGTTGTTGTGGCGGCACGCTCTGTTGAGTTACGCTACGTTTGGGTTGGTTGGGTTAGTTCAGGTTATGTCAGTATATCTTCGACTTTTGTGCTAATCACTGCGATGCGGAGGAATTCTGCGAACTACTGTGCTCTGGTATACTCGACTTGTCTCTGTGGAGGTCAGCGATCGTTGTCTTGTCATGTTAGGATGAGTTGGGTTACGTTTGGATTCGTTACGCTTGGTTAGGTTAGGAAAGCTACTTCGACTTTTGTGCTGTACAATGCTACTCGTTGGATTTCTGTGATCCATTGTGCTCTACTACATTTTGCTCGGCTACGGGGAGGCCAGGAGCAGAGTTTGCGGCACGACATGTTGGGTTATGAAGCGTTCGGTTAGGTTAGTTTAGGTCAGGTTGGTTCGGGATTACTGCGGCTTTTGCTCCTTTCACAGCAATGCGGCGAATTTCTGCGCCTTACTGTCCTCTAGTAGAATCCGCTTGTCTCTGCGGAGGCCAGCAATAGTGGTCTCGTCAGGTTAGGTTGAGTTGTGCTACGTTTCGTTGGATTAGGTTAGGTTAAGCACGGTCAGGTTAACTAAGACTTTCGAGCTCTACACCGCTGTTTGGAGTATTTGTGCGCTGTACTGTGCTCTACTGTAGTATGTTTAGCCCTGGAAATGCCACCAGCAGCGGCCACGGTTCGTTAAGTTGTGGCAGGCTACGTTTGGTTTGGTTATGTTAGCTTGGGTTCGCCTGGATAGATACGACTTTTGTGTTATGCATTGCGATTCATTGGATTTCTGCGCCCTGCTTTCCTCTAATAAGTTCTGCTCGTTTGTGCGGAGGCCGGAAACAGTGGTCGGTGTGCGATAGGTTGAGTTATGTTACGTTTGTTTATGTTAAGATTAGACATTTTAGGATATGGTAGCTTTGACTCTTGAGCTATACAAAGCTCTTCGGCGGACTCCTGCTCTCAAATGTGCTCTAGTATGTTCTGCTTGGCTCTGGGGTTGGCCAGCAGTAGTGGTCTCGGCTCGTTAGGTTCAGCTACGCTACGTTCGGTCATGTTACCTTTGGTGAGGTTAGGATAGGACAGATTAGGCTTTTGTGCTGTACGCTGCTGCCCGCGGATTTCTGCGCTCTACTGCCTTCGAATATTTTCTACATGGCTCCGTGGGGCCAGCAATAGTGATCTCGGCACGTTAGGTTGATTTATGTTACGTATGGTTTGGTTAGGTTAGGTAAGGATATTTTAGGGTACCTTCGACTTCTGCGCTATTCACTGCAATGCGGTGGGTTTCTGCGCACTACTGTGCTCTAGTACATTCTGCTTGTCTTTGTGGAGGCCAGCAATAATGGTCTCGTCATATTAGGTTGAGTTAGGTTACGTTTGGTTATGTTACGTTTGTCTTGGTTGGGATATAATACTTTGTCTTTTGCTGTATACACAGCTATTCGGTGGACCTCTGCGCTCTCATGTGCTGCAATATGATCTGCTTTCCTCCGGGGTGGCCAGTGATACTGGTCCCGGCGCGTTAGGTTGAGTAAGGTTACGTATCGTTAGGTTAGATTAGGAAGTCTCGGTTAGGATTTCTTTGACTTTTGTGCTGTAAACTGCTATTCCGTGGATATCTGCGCTATTCGTTACTCTACTATTCACTGCTCGGCTCTGTGGAGACGAGTGATAGTGTTCGGGGCACGTTACTTTGAGTCAGGTTATGTTTGGTTAGGTTATGTTGGACTAAGCATTGGTTACGTTAGGTTTGACTTTCGTGCCATACACTGCCATTCGGTGGACTTCTATGATCTAATGTGCCGTGCCCTATTCTGCTTGGCTCTGAGGGTGCCTGCAGCAGTGGTCGCGGCACGTTACGTCCAGTTATGCTACGTTTGGTTAGGTTATGTTAGGCCAGGTTTGTTTGGGATATCCTAGACTATTGTAACACACACTGCTATTCGGTGGGTTTCTGAGCTTTCTGTTGCTCGACTAGACTCTGCTCGACTCTAGGGATGCGAGCAATACTGTTCGCGGCACGTTAGGTTGAGTTAGGTTACGTTTGGCCATGTTAGGTTGGGTTATGTTTCATTAGAGAAGCTGCGCCTTTTGTGCTATACACTGTTATTCGGTGGATCTCTCAGGTCCACTCTGCTCCACAACACTCTGCTTGGCTACGGGGAGACCAGATGCAGTGGTCGCGGCACGTTATTTTGAGATATGCTGCGTTTGGTTAGGCTTAGTTCGCCCCGATTATGCTAGGATATCTACGGCTTTTGAGCCATTTACTAAAATGCGGTGGATTTCAGCGCTCTATTGTGCCCTGGGACATTCTGCCTGTATCTTCGCAGGCCAGCAGTGGTGGTCCCGTCAAAATAGATGAATATCAGTTACTTTTGGATATGTTTGGCTAGGTTAGGATAGGCTACTTAGACTTTTGCGGTACACACGGCTATCCGTTGTATTTCCGCGCTCTTCGCTTCTCTAATATACTCGGCTCGACACTGGGGTGGCGAGCAGTGGTAGTCGTGGCACGTTAGCTTGAGTTAGCTTACGTTTGGTTTGATTAGGTTATGTTAAGTTTGGCTGGAATAACTTTGACTTTCGTAACAAACACTATTATGAGGTGGATTCCTGTTTTCTACTGTACTCTACCATGTTCTGCTTGGGTTTGGGGAAGCAGTGGTCGCGGCACGTTATGTCGCGGTAGGCTACGTTTGGTTATGCTATGTTAGCTTGGGTTAAGTTTGGACAGATATA
>NW_016941888.1:0-279 GCF_001483705.2 Eufriesea mexicana | reverse complement strand
AAAACTCAATTTTATTGACATTTTCGGCGAATATCGTGGTGAGTTGACTTTCTGGCATAAATAAGGAGGAAAGATTCATTTGGCGTGCAATAGGATTTGCAATTCTATAGAATCTGGCTGGAAAGTTCAATATTATTGACAGTTTCGACTATTATCGTGGTGAGCTATCTTTCTTGCCTAAATAAGCAGGGTAGATACTATTGGCGTTCTATAGCATTTGCAATGCTATAGAATCTTCCTGGAAAATTCAATTTTATTGACATTTTCGACTAATATCGT
>NW_016941887.1:0-1399 GCF_001483705.2 Eufriesea mexicana | reverse complement strand
TAACATAACTCAACCTAACGTGCCGAGAGCACTGCTCGTATACCGCGTATACGATATACGCGTTTACCGCGAAGGTCAAAGCTATACTAGCCTCACCCAGACTAACTTAATCTAACGAAGCGTAACCTAGTTCAACCTAAGGTGCAAAGGCCACTGTTGCTGGACTCCCCAGAGCCATGCAGAATATGCTAGAACGCAGTAGCGCGCAGAAGGCCACCAAGTAGCTGTGTGCTGCACAAAAGCCAAAGATATCCTAACCTAACCTGACCTGGCCTAACAGAACCGAACGTAGAATATCTAAACGTGGCGAACCGCGACCTCCATTGCTGGCCACCAGAGAGCCCTGCAGATCATATTAGAGCACAGTGGAGCGCACAAATCCAGCACACAGCATTGTATATCACAAGAGTCAAAGCCATCCTAAACAAACATAACCTAACCTGACGAAACCGTACGTAACATAATACAACGTATCGTGCAACGAACGCTATTGCTGGTCTCCACAGAGCCAGGCTGTGTCTAGTTGAGAATGAAGAGCGCAGAAATCCACCGAATATCAGTGTATAGCACAAAAGTCAGAGTTATCCTACCCTAACCAAACGTAACATAAGCAGACGTAACGTAACCGAGCCTGACGTGCCACGAGAGCTATTGCCGGACACACGAGAGCAAAGCAGAGTACAGAAGAGCAATGTAGATCTCCTAAATCCCTGAATGCCAGTGTATATCTCATAAGTCAAAAACATCCTTACCAAGCCTAACCAAACCTAGCCCAGCCAAATGTAACATAACTCAACCGAACGTGCCGAGAGCATAATACCTGTCGCCCATAGAGACAAGACGAGTGCGATAGCGCACAGAAGAGCACAGAAGTCCATAGGACAGCGGTGTGTAGCACAAAAGTCAATAGCATCCTAACGCAACACAACGTATCCTAGCATAGCTAAACGTAACATAACTATGACTGACGTGCCGAGACGAACGCTGCAGGCATCCCCATAGCCAACCACAATATACTAGAGCACCGCATAGCGCAGAAATCCCACGAATTTCAGTTTATAACACAAAAGTCAAAGCTACAATAACCAAACCTTACCTAACCTAACACAACCAAACGTAGAATAACTCAAGCTAACTAGCTGATAACTCTACTGCATGCCTCCCAGAGCCAAGCGGAACAGGTTAGAGAACAGTAGAGCGCGGAAATCTCCGACTAGCCGCGTATAACGCAAAAGTCAGTGCCATCGTATCCAAACGTAACCTACTGTAACCTAACCAAACGTAACCTAACTGAATCTTTCTTGCCACGACCGCTATTGCCTGTCTCCCCTGAGTAGTGCAGAGTATAGTAGAGCAATGAAGGGCGCAGAAATCCACCGAATAGCTGTATGTGGCACAG
>NW_016941886.1:0-756 GCF_001483705.2 Eufriesea mexicana | reverse complement strand
CAAATTACGATAAGGGTATCACTGACTACCGTGTTATACACTGTTGTTCTGAGGATTCCTGCGACCGACTGCGCCTCGCTACATAACGCTTTGCCCCGGGGAGGATAGCTATAGTGGCCGCGGCGCGTTACGTTGAAGAGTGCTACTCATGGTTAATATGTGTTAGCTTGGGTTAGGTTTGGATAGATATGACTTTTGCGCTATACACTGCGATGCTTTGGACCTCTGCGCCCTAATGTCCTCAAGTAAGTTCTCGTCGACTCTGGGGAGGCTAGCAATAGTGGTCGGGGTGCGTTAGGTTTAGTTTTGTTTCGTCTGGTTATGCTATGGTTGGACATATTAGGATGGGGGAGCTTTGACTTTTGTGCTATACACTGCTATTTGGTATATTTCTGCGTTCTACATCGGAGTACTATCCTCCGCTCGACTCTGGGCAGGCGAGCAATGGTTGTCGTGGTACGTCAGGTTGTGTTATGTTACGTTTGGCTTGGTAAGGTTAGGTTAGGTTTGTTTAGGATAGCTATGACTTTCGTACTGCGCCCTCTTGATCGGTGGATTTCTGTGATTTGCTGTGCTATGCTACACTCTGCTTGGACCAGGGCAAGCCAGAAGCAGTTGTCGTGGAACGTTGAGTTGAGCAATTTTACGCTAGGTTTGGTTATGTTAGGTCATGTTAGGTTGGGATACCTTCGTATCTTGTGATATTCACTGCAATGAGGCTGAATTCTGCGCACTACTATGCTATAGTACATTCTG
>NW_016941885.1:0-1700 GCF_001483705.2 Eufriesea mexicana | reverse complement strand
TTCCAAAGAAGTTGTAGAACAGTCAATGTATAGGACGGTTATGGCAAGGAATATTTACAATTGACAGTATGGTATTTGGTACACATATCAACAGGGTTTTGTAACCGTTGGATTTTTCTGACGATTGATGATTTATGATCAATATCCTGGTGCAATTCTAGAATGACACACGACAGATCCATTATTCCACGAGGTGTCAACAATTGACAACGCAGTAATGAGTACAGCCATCATTACAGTATTGTAGACGTTGTATTAATTTATTCACTGACGACTAAATTCCCAGCAATTCGAGAATTATCAACGTATAGGCTGGCACTTAGCTGGACCAGTTGACTGTACGGTTCTTAGGACATTCCCCAACAAAGCATTGCTGCCGTTGAATTAAACTTTTCTCTCATTGTTTTCATTCCGCAGCTATACTGGAATAATCAATGTGCAGTAAAGTTATGCCAATGCACTACTTAGTACATCCACGGAGAGGACACTTTGTCCAGTTGGTTAGTCTGTTCATTGATAATTTAAACGTTGTAACAACTCTAGAATGACCAACGGATAGCAATTGTCGCAGGAGGTATTGACATGTGTCAATACAGTACTGATCATGGCCATCTTCATAGTTCTACAACCTGTGTACATCAATGCAGTACTGCGGTGAGCTATCTGCAGACTTCCACAGCCGTCGTATTATCCTACCCTCCGTTCATCTGAGTTATAATATGATTCTAGATGGATCAATGGTTAGATCGGTTATAATTACTTATATTTACAATTTTCAGTGCAGTGCTGAGTACAACCACCATCACTGTACTATAGCTATTGTAACAATCTATACACAGATAACGTAAATTATACAGCAATTCGGGAATTGCCAATTCATAGATTATTTATCTCCAGCGACACTTCGACTTGGCAATACGTTACCCGGAACAGACGTCAACGCATGACTGTATACGTTACACTAATCTATTCATTGATGGTTCATGTTCTACAGCAAATCTTGAGCGATAAATGGATAGATAAATTATCACTTGAGATATAGACATATCACAATGCTGTACCGAGTGTAGCTGTCTACCAAGTACTGTTTGCATTGGACTGTTCAATTCGATGATCATCTGAGTCCTTCAGTAACTCTTGAATGATGAAGTGAGAAATCAATTACAGCAGGGGACGTTAACAAGTGGCAATACAGTTCTGATTATAACCATCAACACGGTACTCTAACTATTGGATTAGTCCATATCCTGTCATCAAATCTGAACAGCAATTATAGAAAGGTAAATGGATATATCATTTACAGATAGAGATACTGGAAAATGGCAATATATTACAGATAATAGCAGCCTACACAGTACTACAGCAAGTGGATTAATTAATTCTGTCATATCCTATTTGCCCAGAAACTCTAGAATGTTCAATGGATAGAGCATTTGTCGCTAGGGACATTGACAAATGTGTATACACTACTGACTATAGCGATCTCCACAGAATTATATCCGACGGATTGATCTATGCAATGATGAATTAAATTTCATAGCTACTCTATAGCATCAAGCAATGTGTGGATCAATTGCGTCTAGAGTACTCTACAGTTAACAACACGGTACTATGTGCAGCCAGCAATATAGAACTAGAGCCATTGGATTATTCTATTCAATGACGATTCTAATTCTGTAGAGATTCTCAGAATGATCAAA
>NW_016941884.1:0-1453 GCF_001483705.2 Eufriesea mexicana | reverse complement strand
GTCAATTCTATCCTATCCCAACCTGGACAAGCGTAACGTAACCAAACGTAGCATAACTGTTCCTAACCTGCGGAGAATACTATTGCTGGCTTCCCTAGAGTCGAACAGAGTATAGTAGAGCACAGTAAAGCTTAGAAGTACACCAAATAACAATGCATACCACAAAGGTCATAGTTATCCCAACCTAACCAGACCTAACATAACCTAATCAGACATAGAATAACCAAACCATATCGTGCCGAGGACTCTACTGCGGCCTTCCCAGTGCCAAGTGGGACACATTTGGGAGCAGCAGAGCGCAGAAGTTCAACGAATAGCAGTGTACAGCACAAAAGACAAGGTCATCCTAACCAAGCCTAAAGTAACATAACCTAACCAAACGTTACCTAACTCAACCGACCTTGCCACCAAAGACATTGATGGACTCCCCATAGTCGAATGGAGTGCAGTATAGCAACGAGGAGCGCAGAAATCCATCCAACAGCATTGTATATCGCAAAAGTAATATCTATCCCTTCCTAACCTATCCAAACGTAACATAACCAAGCATAATATGGCTCAACCTATCGTACCGCGACCACCATTTCTGGCCTCCCCAGGGCCATGCGGAACATATTACAGGACAGTAATGTGCAGGCATCCTTACAGTCGCAGTGTAAAACAGAAAATTCAAAGCCATCCCAACCTTACCCATGCTAACATAAACTAGACGAACGTAACTTCACACAACCTAACATGCCGCGGTCACCATTTCTGAAATCCGCACAGCAAAGCACATCATATTAGAACACTGATGAGGGTAGAAATCCAACGAAAAGCAGTATCTAGCACAAGAATCGAAGGTACACCGACTTAAACTAACAAATCGTAACACTATCAAACGTAATCAAACCCAACCAAACGTGCCACCACCACTGCAGCTGGCCTCCCCAGAGGAAAGCAGACCATATAAAGGAGAGTAGAGCGCAGAAACCAATATAATCGCGGTGCACAGCAGAAAGGTCAAAGACATCCAAACCTAACCCAAGCTAACGTAACCTAATCTAACTTAGATGAACTCAAATTAACGTGCCGCGACTACTATTGCTGCCCTGCCCAGGGTCCAGCAGATTTGTGTAGAGCACAGTGGATGGCAGGAGTCCACCTAGTATCTGTGTCTAGCATGAAAGTCGAAGCAACACTAACCTAACTAAGCCTAACCTAACCTAACCGAACGAAACATAACACAGCCCAACGTGCCACGACCACTATTGCTCGCATCCCGAGCGCCAAGCACAGCATAGTAGTGTAATGTGAATCGCTGCATTCCGCCGAACAACTGTGCATAGCACAAGAGTCAAAGATACCGTATCCTAACAACCAACCGTAACCCAACGTAACGCAGCCTAGATGGAGCTAACGCAACGAGACCACTACTGCTGGCCTGCCCAGCGCCAACCAGAACATAGAGCAC
>NW_016941883.1:0-1079 GCF_001483705.2 Eufriesea mexicana | reverse complement strand
GAGACAAGCACAACCTATCAGAGCAATGCAGATAGCAGATATCGGCCGAATGGCATTGCATAGCACAAAAGTCAAGACTAACCTAATAAAACCTAAGCTAATCTATCGTTAGCCAAGCGTGACCAAACCCAACCTAGCGTGCCACGACCGCTATTGCTGTCCTCCCGGGAGCCGAGCATAGTAGAGTAAAGCAATGTAGAGCGCAGAAATTCACCGAGGAGCAGTGTACAGCACTAACTTCTAAGCTACCCTATCCAAATATAACTGAAAGTGACATAACCAGACGCATATGAACTCAGCTTTACTTGCGAAGAGCACTACTCCTTGCATCCCCATAGCCAAGCAGGATACACTAGAGCACAGTAGAGCTTAGAAGACAACCGAATAGCCGTGCATGGCTCAAAGGTCAAAGCCACCATGTCCAAACTCAGCATAACCCATCCAGGCCAAGCGTAACCAAATCCGAACAAACGTTCCGCGACCACTATTGCTGGACACCCCACGGACTAGCAGAATACAGTGGAGCACGTTAGAGCCTAGAGATACAACGAATAACGGTATATAACGCGAAAGTCCAAGCTATAAACACCTAACCCAAACAAGCTTAACCAAGCCAAGCGTAGCCTAACTCAATCTGACGTGCCGAGGCCGACATTACTGGCCTCGCCTGAGTCGAGCAGAGTATAGTAGAGCTATGTAGAGCGTGGAAATACACCGAATAGCAGTGAACAGCAAACAAGTCAGCTCCGTCCTATCTTAACCTATCCAAATATAATATAAACAAACGTAACATAATTCAGCCTAACAGCCGAGACCACAATTGCTGGCCTCCCCGGAGCCAAGCAGGGCATATTAGGGCACAGTAGGGTGCAGAAATCAACGGAATAGCGGTGTACATCGCGAAAGTTAAAGCTACCCTATTCTGACCTAACCAAGCGTTACGTAAACAAATGAAACCTAACCCTTCCTAACGAGCTGAGACCTCTGTTGTTGCCATTCTCAGAGCGAAGCGGAAGATATTAGAGGATAGTAGAGCGCAAAAGTCCCTCGAATGGCAGAGCACAGCTCAAAGGCCGAAG
>NW_016941882.1:0-1755 GCF_001483705.2 Eufriesea mexicana | reverse complement strand
CTATGGTCTGCTATTAGGTGGATTTCTGCCGCCTACAGTACTATAATATTTTCAGCTTGGCTCCGGGAGGGCCAGCAAGTGTGGTGTCGGCACGTGAGGTTGAGTCATGTTACGTTCGGTTAGGTTGGGCTAGGCAATGTTACTAACTATTGCGCTCTACGCTGCTATTCGGTGGATTACTGAGCTCCACTGTGCTCTAGTATGTCGTGCTTCGCTCTGGGGAAGGCAGCACTAGCGACCTCGGCACGTTAGGTTGAGTTATGCTATGTTTGGTTATGTCCCGTTGCTTTGGGTTAGTTTCGGGTAGCTTTGTCTTTTCCTATATACCCTACGATTTTATGGATTTCTGCGTCCTACTCCCCACTAATGATTTCTGCTTGGCTCTGGGGAGGACAGCCACAGGTGTCGCTGCTCGTTACGTTGAGCTAGGTTTCGTATCGTTATGATACCATCGGTTAGGTTAGGATGTGGTAGCATTGCCTATAGTGCTGTGTTCGGCTGCTTCGTGGAATCCTGCTTCCTACCACTCTCTAATAATTTCAGCTTGGCCAAGGCCAGCAATGGAGGTCTCGTCACGCTAGGTAATGTTAGGTTACGCATTGCTTGGCAAGGTTGTGAAAGGTTTGGTCAGGATAGCTATGACTTTTGTGCTATACACTCCTTTTCGGTCAATATCTGTCCACTGCATTGCTCTACTGGCATCTGAATTTCTCTGGGGAGGCCTGCTATAGCGTTCGTCACATGAGCGATTGAGATATGTTACGCATGGTTAGGTTAGGTTAGGTTATGTTTGGTCAGGGTGGCTTTGACCTTTGTGCTATACACTGTTGCTCGGTCGACATCTGCGTTCTGCATTGCTCTACTGACATCTGTTTGACCCTGGAGAGGCCATCAATAGTGGCCGTTACACGTTTGGTTTGGCTAGGTTACGTATGGCTGTGTTTGGATTGGTTAAGTTTGGTTAGGATGGCTTTGACTTTTGTGATGTACGCTACTATTCGTTTGATCTCTGCGCTTTGCTGTGTTAGAGCATATCCTGCTTGGCTATGGGGATGCCAGTAGTATTAGTCTCGGCGCGTTATGCTGCGTTTGGTTACGTTTCGTTAGAATAGGGTAATTTGGATTAGCTTAGGTTAACCTTCACTTTTGTGATGTACACCACAATGAGGAGGGTATCAACGCTCTACATATCTTTGCTGTACCTTGCTCGTCTCTGCGGGTCCAGTAATAGTGCTCTCGGCACTTCAGGTTGTGTTAGCCCACGTTTGGCTAGGTTATGCTACGTTTGGTTAGGTTAGGAAAGGACAGCTTTAGCTTCTATGCTGTACACTGCTTTCGGCCGATTTATGCGCTTTGTATTGCTTTACAATACTCCGCTCGGCTCACGGGATGCTGGCAATGGTGGTCGTGGCGCTTTAGGATGAGTTATGTTACGTTTGGTTGCGTTAGATTAGGATAAGTCTGGAAATGGCAGCATTGACTTGCGTGCTATACACAGATGTTCGGTGAATTTCTGTGCTCTGCTGTGCTGTAATATATTCTGCTTTCATATGTGGATGCCAGCAGGATTGGTCTCGGCCCATTAGTCTTAGTTGTCTTGTGTTTGGTTTTGTTACGATTGGTTAGGTTAGGACAGCCTTGACTTTTGCGTCATACACTGCTATTCGGTGGATTTCTGCGCTGAACTGTGCCCTGACATGTTCTGCTTGGCTCTGGGGAGGCCAGCAGCCGAGGCTTCGGCACGTTAGGTTTAGT
>NW_016941881.1:0-578 GCF_001483705.2 Eufriesea mexicana | reverse complement strand
TGACTTCTGTGCTATACACTGCAATTCGGTGGATTTCTTCGCCCCAATGTGCTGTGGTGTACTCTGCCTGCCTCTGCGTAGGCCAGCAATTGTGGTCGTGGCACGTTACGTTGAGTTATGTTACGTTTAGCTAAGGTAGGTTATGGGACGTTTGCTTAGGAAAGCTTTGATTTTACATGCTGTAGGCTGTTATTCGTTGTATATCTGTGATCTACCGTGCTCTAATGCTATCTGATAGGCTATGGGGAGGGCAGAAGCTGTGGCCGCAGAACGTTATGTTTGGTTATACTTCGTTTGGTTAGGTTAGGTTAGGAGTGGCTAAGCCAGGTTATCTCCGACATTTTTGCTATTCACTCCAGTGTGGTTTATTTCTGCGCATAACTGCCCCTAGTACATTCGGCTTGCCTCATTGGAGGGCAGCAGTGGTGGTCCCGTTCTGTTAGGTTGAGAAGGGTTACGTTCGGTTATGTTTCGTTTTGGCTATGATGGGGTAGTCTTCTATGACCTATATCCTGTACACTGCTTTTCGGTGGATTTCTGTGCTCTAATGTGCTCTAATATGCTCTGCTCTGCTCTAT
>NW_016941880.1:0-552 GCF_001483705.2 Eufriesea mexicana | reverse complement strand
AGTGCAGCAGAGCAATGTAGAATGACGAAACCGCTCGGAAAGCAGTGTATAGCAAAGAAGTAAGAGGTATCCTAACCTAATCCGACCAAAGCAGACATAACGAAACGAAACAAATCCCAACATACATTACCGTGCCTAGCCTGAAATAGCCACCCCCAGTTAGGGCATACTGGAGGAGAGTAGAGCGAAGGCGTCCATAGAATCCGAGTGTATAGCCCGAAAGTCTACGATATCCTAAACTAACCCAAACATACCTAGCCTAGCCAAGCGTAACCTAACAAATCCTGACGCGCCACGTCCACTATTTCGAGCATTCCCAAATCAAAGCAGGGAATATTAGATCACAGTAGAGCTCATAAATCTAGGGTATAGCGGTTTATATCGCAGAAGCAAAAGCTACCCTTGCCCCACCTGGCCGAACGAAACATAATCAAATGATGCATAACACAACCTAATGTGCCGACACCACTATTGCTGGCCCCCGCAGATCCGAGCAGAATATGCTAGAGACCAGTAGATCGTAAGAATCTGACGCATTGCAGTGAATAGGAC
>NW_016941879.1:4869-5159 GCF_001483705.2 Eufriesea mexicana | reverse complement strand
GATTGAATTTTCCAGCCAGATTCCATAGCATTGCAGTGGCTGTATCCCGCCAATAGAATCTTTTCTTCATATTTATGCAAGAAAGGTAGCTCACCAAGGTATTAGTCGAAAACGTCAATAATACTGAATTTTCCAGCCATATTCCATATCATTGCAATAGCTACAGCACTCCAGTAGTATCTTTCCTCCTTATATATCCAAGAAAGCTAGGTCCCCACGATATTAGTCGAAAATGTCAATAAAATTGAATTTTCCAGCCAGACTCTATAGCATTGCAACGGCTATAGCCC
>NW_016941879.1:0-4785 GCF_001483705.2 Eufriesea mexicana | reverse complement strand
TACAGCAAGTTTCTATAACATTGCGATGCCTATGGCACGCCAATACAATCCTTCCTCATTATTTATGCAAGAAAGCTAGCTCAACACGATATTAGTAGAAAAGGTCAATGAAATTGATTTTTCCAGCCAGATTATATAGCATTGCAATGTCTATAGCAGGTCAGTGGAAACTTTCCTCCTTATATATCCAACAAAGCTAGGTCACCACGATATTAGTCGAAAATGTCAATAAAATTGAATTTTCCAGCCAGCCTCTATAGCATTGCAATGGCTATAATCCGCCAATTGATTCTTTCCCCCACATTTACTCATGAAAGATAAATCACCACGATATTAGTCGAAAATGTCAATATAATTGTATTTTCCACACAGATTCTAAAGCATTGCAATGGCTACAGCACGCCAGTAGAATATTTCCTCCTTATATTTCCTACTTATTTATGCATGAAAGTTAGCTCACCACGATATTAGCCGAAAATGTCAATAAAATTCAATTTTCCAGCCAGATTCTATAGCATATCTATGGCTCTAGCACGCCAGTTGAATCTTTCCTCGTTATATATGCAAGAAAGATAGGTCACCACGAAACTAGTAGAAAATGTCAACAAAATTCAATTTTCCAGACAGATTCTATAGCATTACAATGGATATAGCACGCCAAAAGAATCTTTCCCTCTTATGTATGCAAGAAAGTTATGTCGCCACGATATCATTCGAAAATGTCAATGAAATTGTATTTTCTAGCCAGATTCTATAGCATCGCAATGACTATAGCACGGCAATAGTATATTTCTTCCATATTTATGCAAGAAAGGTAGCTCACCATGATATTAGCAGAAAATGTCAATAAAAATGTATTTTCCATCCAGATTCTATAGCACTGCAATGGCCACAGCACGCCACTAGTATCTTTCCTCCATATTTATGCACGAAAGTTGTCCCACAACAATATTAGCCGAAAATGTCAATAAAATAGAATTTTGCACGCAGATTCTATAGAATTGCAATGGCGATAGCATGCCTATAGTATATTTCCCCCTTATTTACACAAGTGGGTTTGCTCACCACGATATTGGTCGAAAATGTCAATAAGATTGAATTTTCCAGCCAGATTCCATAGCATTGCTGTGGGTGTATCCCGCCAATAGAATCTTTCCTCCATATTTATGCAAGAAAGGTAGCTCACCACGATATTAGTCGAAAATGTCCATAAAAATGTATTTTCCATCCAGATTCTATAGCATTGCAATGGCTACAGCACGCCACTAGTATATTTCCTCCTTATTTATGCACGAAAGTTAGCCCATAACGATATTAGTCGAAAACGTCAATAATATTGAATTTTCCAGCAAGATTCCATAGCATTGCAATAGCTGCAGCACTCCAGTAGTATCGTTCCTCCTTATATATCTAAGAAAGCCAGGTCACCACGATATTAGTCGAAAATGTCAATAAAATTGAATTTTCCAGCCAGACTCTAGAGCATTGCAACGGCTATAGCCCGCCAATATAGTATTTCCTACTTATTTATGCATGAAAGTTATCTCACCTCGATATTAGTCGAAAATGTAAATGAAATTGTATTTTACAGCAAGTTTCTATAACATTGCAATGGCTATGGCACGCCAATACAATCCTTCCTCATTATTTATGCAAGAAAGTTAGCTCACCACGATATTAGTCCAAACTGGGAATGAAATTGAATTTTCCAGGCAGATTCTATAGAATTGCAATGGCTACAGCACGCCAGTAGAATCTTTCCTCCTAATATATGCAAGAAAGTAATTAGTTAGGTCACCACGATATTTGTCGAAAACGTCAATAAAATTGCATTTTCCAGCCAGATTCTATAGCATTTAAATGGCTATAACACGCCAATAGAATCTTCCCACCTTATTTATGCAAGAAAGTTAAGTCACCACGATATTAGCCGAAAACGTCAGTAAAATTGAATTTTCCAGACAGATTCTATAGCATCGCAATGACTATAACACGCCAATAGGATATTTCTCCCTTATTTATGCAAGAAAGTTAGCTCACCACGATATTAGTCGAAAATGTGAATAAACTCGAATTTTGCACGCAGATTCTATAGAATTGCAATGGCGATAGCATGCCAATAGTATCTTTCCCCCTTATTTACACAAGTGGGTTTGCTCACCACGATATTAGTCGAAAATGTGAATAAACTCGAATTTTGCACGCAGATTCTATAGCATTGCAATGGCGATAGCATGCCAATAGTATCTTTCCCCCTTATTTACACAAGTGGGTTTGCTCACCACGATATTAGTCAAAAATGTAAATAAAATCGAATTTTTCAAGCAGATTCTGTGGAATTACAGTGGCTACAGCGCGCCAATAGAATCTTTCCACCGTATTTATTAAGAAAGTTAGATCACCACGATATTAGTCGAAAATGTCTATAATATTGAATTTTCCAGCAAGATTCCATAGCATTGCAATAGCTGCAGCACGCCCGTAGAATCTTTCCTCCTTGCATATACAAGAAAGTCAGGTCACCACGATAGTAGTCGAGAACGTCAATAAAATTGAAATGTCCAGTCAGATTCAATAGCACTGCAATGGATGTAGCTCGCCAATGGAATATTTCTTCCTTATTTATGCAAGAAAGTTAGTTCGCCACGATATTAGTCAAGAATGTCTATAAAATTGTATTTTCCAGCCAGATTCTGTAACATTGTAGTGGCCATAGCGCGCCAATAGAGTATTTCATCCTTATTCATGCAATACAGTTATTTCACCACGACATTAGTCGAAAATGTCAATAAAACAGTATTTTCCAGAGAGATTCCGTGGAATTGCAATGGCTATAGCACGCCACTAATATCTTTCCTCCTTATTTATGCACGAAAGACATCCCACAACGATGTTAGTCGAAAACGTCAATAATATTAAATTTACCAGCCAGATTCTATTGCTTTGTAATGACTATAGCGTGCCAATAGAGTATTTCGTAATTATTTATGCAATACAGTTATTTCACCACGATAATAGTCGAAAATGTCAATAAAAATGTATTTTCCAGCCAGATTCTACAGCATTGCAATGTTTATAGCGCGCCAGTGGAATCTTTCCTCCTTCCTTATGCAAGAAAGTTAGGTCTCCGCGATAGTTTTCGAAAACGTCAATAAAATTGAATTTTCCAGCCAGATTCTACAGCACTGCAATGGCTATATCACGCCAATGGAATCTTTCTTCATTATTTATGCGGGAAAGGTAGCTCACCACTATATTAGTCGAAAATGTCAATAAAAATGTATTTTCCAGCCACATTCTATTGCATTGCAATGGCTATAGCACGCCACTAGAATCTCTCCTCCGTATTTATGCAAAGAAGCTACCTCACCACGATATTAGTCGAAAATGTCAATAAAATTGAATTTTCCAACCAGAGTCAAGATCAGTGAAATGGCTATAACACGCCAATAGTATCGTTCCCCATTATTTATGCGGGAAAGGTAGCTCAACACGATATTAGACGAAAACGACCATAAAATCGAGTTTTCAAGCCATATTCTATACCTGTGCTATGACTGTAGCACGACAATAGAATCTATCTTCCGTATTTATAGAAGAAAGTCTGCTCACCGCGATATTAGATGAAAAAGTCAATAAAATTGAATTTTCCAGCCAGATTCTATAGCAATGCAATGGCTATAGCAAGCCTGGCTATATCACGCCAATGGAATCTTTCTTCATTATTTATGCGGGAAAGGTAGCTCACCACTATATTAGTCGAAAATGTCAATAAAAATGTATTTTCCAGCCACATTCTATTGCATTGCAATGGCTATAGCACGCCACTAGAATCTCTCCTCCGTATTTATGCAAAGAAGCTACCTCACCACGATATTAGTCGAAAATGTCAATAAAATTGAATTTTCCAACCGGAGTCTAGATCTGTGAAATGGCTATATCACGCCAATAGTATCTATCGTCCTTATTTATGCAAGAAATTTAAGTCTAAACGATATTAGTCGAAAATGTCAATAAAATTGAATTTTCCAACCGGAGTCTAGATCTGTGAAATGGCTATATCACGCCAATAGTATCTATCGTCCTTATTTATGCAAGAAATTTAAGTCTAAACGATATTAGTCGAAAACGTCACTAAAATTGAATTTTCCAGACAGATTCTATAGCATTGCAATAGCTATAGCGCGCCAATAGAATCTTTCCTCCGTATTTATGCAAAAAAGATAGCTTACCACTGTATTAGTAGAAAATGTCAATAAAATTGAATTTTCCAACCAGATTCTAGATCAGTGAAACGGCTATAGCACGCCAATAGTATGTTTCCTCATTATTTATGCGGGAAAGGTAGTTCACCAAGATATCAGACGAAAATGACAATAAGATTGAATTTTCCAGCCAGATTCTACAGCATTGCAATGCTTATATCGCGCCAGTAGAATCTTTCCTCCTTGCTTATGCAAGAAAGTTAGGTCTCCACGATAGTAGTTGACAACGTCAATAAAATTGAATTTTCCAGCCAGATTCTACAGCACTGCAATGGCTATATCACGCCAATGGAATCTTTGCTCATTGTTTATGCGGGAAAGGTAGCTCACCACGATATTAGTCGAAAATGTCAATAAGAATGTATTTTCCAGCCACATTCTATTGCATTGCAATGGCTATAGCACGCCACTAGAATCATTCCTCCTTGTTTATGCAAGAAAGATAGCCCACTACCGCATTAGTCGAAAATGTCAATAAAATCGAATTTTCCAACCAGATTCTATAGCATTGCAATGGCTA
>NW_016941878.1:0-993 GCF_001483705.2 Eufriesea mexicana | reverse complement strand
CTATAGCCAACGAAATGGCACAGAATCTGCCTGGAAAGTTCAATTTTATTGACATTCTCGACTTATATCGGGGTGAGCTAACTTTCTTGCATAAACATTTAGGAAAGATCCGTTCGGAGTGGTATAGCCATTGCAACGCAGCAGAATCTGGTTGGAAAATTCATTTTTATTAACATTTTCGACTGCTATCGTGGTGAGCTATCTTTCTTGCCTAAATAGGCAGGGTAGATTCTATTGGCGTGCTGTAGACATTGCAATGCTGTAGAATCTGGCCGGAAATTTCGATTTTATTGACATTTTCGTCTTATATCGTGGTGAGTGAACTTTCTAGCATAAATAAGGAGGAAAGATTCTATTGGCGTTCTGTAGGCATTGCAATGCTATACAATCGTCCTGGAAAATTCAATTTTATTGACATTTTCGTCTAATTTCGTGGTGAGCTAACATCCTTGCATTGGTAAGAAGGGAAGATCCGTTCGTAGTGCTCTAGCCATTGCAATGCTGCGGAATATGGCTGGAAAAGTGAATTTTATTGACATTTTCGACTAATATCGCAGTGAGCTAACTTTCTTGCATAAACAAGGAGGAAAGATTATATTGGCAAGCTATAACCATTGCAATGCTATAGAATCTGGCTGGAAAGTTCAATTTTATTGACATTTTCGACTTCTTTCGTGGTGGGCTAACTTCCTTGCATAGGTAAGAAGGAAAGATGCGTTCGTGGTGCTATAGCCATTGCAATGCAGCGGAATCTGGCTGGAAAATTCAATTTTATTGACATTTCGACTAATACTGTAGTGAGCTAACTTTCCTGCATAAACAAGGAGGAAAGATTATATTGGCAAGCTATAACCATTGCAATGCTATAGAATCTGGCTGGAAAGTTCAATTTTATTGACATTTTCGACTCATATGGTGGTGAGCTAACTTTCTTGCACAAACAAGGAGGAGAGGTTATATTGGCAAGATATAACCATTGCAATGGTATAGAAT
>NW_016941877.1:0-527 GCF_001483705.2 Eufriesea mexicana | reverse complement strand
GAATCCTTCCTCTTGATTTATGAAAGAAAGTTAGCTTACCGCGATATTGGTCGTAAATGTCAGAAGAATTGAGTTTTCCAGCCAGGCACTATAGCAATGCTATGGCTATAGCACGCCAATAGGCTCTACCATCCTTAATTATGCAAAAAACATAGCTCCTAACGATATTAGTCGAAACTATCAATATAATTGAACTTTCCAGCCTGATTCTATACCATTGCATTTTCTATGGCACGCATCAAAAAGCATCTTTCCACATTAGTTACGCAAGGAAGTTAGCTCGCAGCGATATTAGTCGAAAATGTCAACAAAATTGCATTTTGCAGCAACATTCTATATCGTTGCAAAGGCTGTAGCACTCAAAAAGTTTATTTCCTCCTTACTTATGCAAGGAAGTTATATCACCGCGATATTAGTCGAATATGTCAATAAAATTGAACATTCCAGTCACATTCTAAAGCATAGCAATGGCTACAGCTCGCCAATAGAATATTTCCTCCTTGTTTATGCATGAAAGTTAGCTCACC
>NW_016941876.1:0-980 GCF_001483705.2 Eufriesea mexicana | reverse complement strand
TTGGCTCTAGCGAGGCCATCAAAGCCGGTCGCGGCTCGTTAGTTTGACTTATGCTACGTTCGGATATGTCACGATTTGTTAGGCTACGAGAGGTAGTTTCACTTCAGCACCATAGTCTGTTCTACGAGAGGTAGTTTCACTTCAGCACCATAGTCTGTTCTTAGATGGACTTCTGCGCCCTATAGTGCTCTAATGCTTTCGGCTTGGCTCTGGGAAGGCCAGCAATAGTGGTCTCTGCAAGGTATGTAGAGACATGCTACGTTCGGTTAGGCTTGGTCAGACTGAGTTTGGTCAGGACAGCTTTAACTTTTGTGATGTGCACTGCAATTCGTTGGATTTCTGCGTTCTACTGTGCTCTAGCATGTCCTGCTTGTCCCTTGGGAGGGCAGTAATAGCTGCCTGGGCACGTTACTTTGAGTTAGGCTATGTTTGGCAATGCTCTGTTTGCTTCGTTTAGGACTGTGTAACACTGACTTTTCTGATATACACTGTAATTCTGTGGATTTCTGCGTTCTACTCTATGTTAATGTGTTCTGCTTGGCTCTGGGAAGGCCAGCGATAGTGGACGCGGCACGTCCAGTTCGATATGTTACGTTTGGTTAGGTTACGAGAGGATGGTTTTGTGTTTAGTACCCAAACCTGCTGTTAGGTGCATTTTTGCGTCATACAGCGCTCTAACGTCTCCAGCTTGGCTCCGGGAAAGCCCGAAATCGAGGTTGCGGCCCTTTATGTTGGGTCAGGTTACGTTCGGTTAGGTTGGGTCCGTCTAAGTTTGGACAGGATAGCTTTAACTTTTGCACTGTACGCAGCTATTCCGTGGACTTCTGCGCTCTGCTGTGCTCTGGTATGTCCTGCTTGACCCTGGGGAGGGATGCAGTAGCGCTCTCGGCACGTCATGTTGAGGTAGGTTATGTTTCGTCATGTTCTCTTTGTTCGGGTTCGGTTTGGGTAGCTTTGGCTTTTCTGATATGCACTGCGAT
>NW_016941875.1:0-314 GCF_001483705.2 Eufriesea mexicana | reverse complement strand
ACTAATATCGAGGTGAGCTAACTTTCTTGCATAAGTAAGGAGGAATGACCCTTTTGGCGTGCTCCTGCCATTGCAACGCTATGGAATCTATGTGCTATTGCCATTGCAACGCTATAGAATATGGATGGAAAATTCAATTTTATTGACATTTTCGA
Source organism: Eufriesea mexicana (assembly GCF_001483705.2). Classification (NCBI taxonomy): domain Eukaryota; kingdom Metazoa; phylum Arthropoda; class Insecta; order Hymenoptera; family Apidae; genus Eufriesea; species Eufriesea mexicana. The sequence goes on along the minus strand of NW_016941875.1, from coordinate 159 downwards.
TTTATATAGCGTTGAGCTAGCTTCCTTGCATAGGTAAGGTGGAATGATCCATTTGGCGTGCTATAGCCATTGCAATTCCGTAGAATCTGGCTGGAAAATATAATTTCATTGACATTTTCGGCTAATATCTTGGTGAGCTTACTTTCTTGCATAAATAAG
>NW_016941874.1:0-548 GCF_001483705.2 Eufriesea mexicana | reverse complement strand
ATTCGAAAATGAAGAAATTAATGGAAATGAAATTGTAATAAGTTAGAATTTATGAAGCCACGGCGAAAAGTGTGAAAATATGTATATGTCATCACGTCATTTACCCTTTTACCGAACTATTAACGAAAGATATCCAGCGGCGTTGCTTCGGACCGACCGAAATGGACGATCGCAGTCGTATCACTTCCAACCGGCCGAAGGGGACGAACGCCAGTCATGTCGATTCGGACCGACTGAAAGAACTGTCTATGCTCTTGTCGTTGCTAACAAAATATTGTTACGGACATTCAACTGTCGAACAGCAAGGACATTTTAACGAGAAAGTAGGTTTTTCATATAATATGAAAATAAGTGTATAAGCGGAAAAATTCGAAAATTGAGAAGTTAATGAAAATGACATAGTAATAATTTCGAATTAATGAAGCCATGGAAAAAAGTGTAAAAATATGCATATGTCATAAAGTTATTTGTAGAGTTATTAACGGAAGATCTCCAGCGGCGTCGCTTCGGACCGACCGAACGGGACGATCCCGGTCGTATCGCTTCCA
>NW_016941873.1:0-250 GCF_001483705.2 Eufriesea mexicana | reverse complement strand
ATGGATGCATGTATGGATGTATGCATGGATGTATGCATGGATGTATGGATGTATGTATGGTTGCATGGATGTATGGGTGTATGCATGTATGGATGTACGTATGTATGAATGTATAGATGTAAGAATGTATGGATGTATGCAAGTATGGATGTATGGATGATTGGACGTATGGATGTACGAATGTATGGATGTACGGATGAATGTATATATGGATGGATGGATGGATGTTTGGATGTATGGATGTATGTAT
>NW_016941872.1:0-224 GCF_001483705.2 Eufriesea mexicana | reverse complement strand
GAGCGAAGGAATCCATCGAAAAGCAGTGTGCAGCACAAGAGTCATGTGAAACCTGCCCTAACCAAGCAAATCGTTGCACTAACGAACGTAACCAAACTCAACCAAACGTGACGCCACCGCAATGCTGCCCCCGACACCCAGATGCAAGCAGAGCATGTTAGAGGGCAGTAAACCCCAGAAATCCATAGAAACGCCGTGCATAGCACAGCAGTCGAAACTACCGT
>NW_016941871.1:0-686 GCF_001483705.2 Eufriesea mexicana | reverse complement strand
CAAGAGTTAGGCTACATTCAGTTATGTTCCGTTGGTTTGGGTCAGGTTTGGGCAGCTTTGACCTTTCTTGAGTACACTGCCACTATATTGATGTCTGAGGTCCACTCTCTTACAATGTGTTCTGCTTGGCACTGGGATGGAAAGCAATAGTGGTCGCGGCACGATAGGTTGAGTTTGGTTACGTTTTTTGTGTGACGATTGGTTAGGTTAGGAGGTGCACGATAGGTTGAGTTTGGTTACGTTTTTTATGTGACGATTGGTTAGGTTAGGAGAGGATAGCTATGACGTTAGTGCTATAGTCTGCCATTAGATGGATTTCTGCGCCATAGGGCGCTCTAATGCCATCAGCTTGGCTCTGGAGGGCCAGAAATAGTGGCTTCTGCATGTTACATTTTGTGAGGTTACATTCGGTTAGGTTGGTTTACGCAACGTATGGTATGGATTGCTTTAACTTTTGTGCTGCACACTGCCATTTGGTGGATTTCTACACTCTTCTGTGCTGCAGTATGACCTGCTTGTGTCTGCGGAGGTAGTAGTGGTCGCGGCACGTTAGTGTAGGCTAGGGTATGTTCGGGTATGTTACGAATCTTAAAGTTAGGAACGAATAGCTAGGAATTTAATGATATACTCTGCTGTTAGGTGGTCTTCTGCGACCAACAGTGCCCTAGTAATCTCAGCTTGGCCAT
>NW_016941870.1:0-530 GCF_001483705.2 Eufriesea mexicana | reverse complement strand
CCCAATAGCAGAATATTGTACAGCACACTAGATCACAGGAATCAACCGTAGAGTATAGCGCGATAGTAAAATCTAACCTAACAAGACTTAACGTAACTTAACCGAACTAAACGCAATCTAACTCAAGCTTCGTGCCACACCCACTACCGCTCGCCTCCCCAGAGACGATTGGAGTATAGTTGATCAATGCCGAGCGCGGAAATAATCCGAATAGAAGTGTATGGCACAAAGGGCAAAGAAATCCTAGTCAAACCTTCATAGCGTAGCCCAACGAAACGCAATATATCTCAATCAAGCGTAACGAGACCGTTATCACTGGCCACCCGAGTGCCATGCAGAGCATATTAGAGCACACTAGGCCGCAGAAACCCACCGAATAGCAGTGTATAGCGCAAAAGTCAGTTCTATCCTCTCCTAGACTAACCGAACGTTACACAGCCAAACGTACCTTAACCCAACGTAGAGTACCGAGACCACAATTGCTGGCCTCCGCAAAGCAGGGCTGGATATAGTAGAGCACAGTAGAGCGT
>NW_016941869.1:0-220 GCF_001483705.2 Eufriesea mexicana | reverse complement strand
AAATTCAATTTTATTGACATTTTCTGCTAACATCGTGGTCAGCTAACCTTCTTGTATAAATATTTACGAAACATTATTTTGGCGTGCTACAGCCAAAGCAAAGGTATAGAATCTGGCTGGAGAACGCGATTTTATGGATATTTTCGGCAAATATCGAGGTGAGCTGCCATTCCTCCGTTAATAATTGGGAATGATTCTATTGGCGTGCTGTAGCCATTAC
>NW_016941868.1:0-530 GCF_001483705.2 Eufriesea mexicana | reverse complement strand
AGAGGGCAGAAATCGACAGAAGAGCAGTGTATAGCAAAAAGGTCAAAGCTATCCCATCCAAACCTGTCCAAAATCGTATCATAACCAAACGTAACGTAACACAATCTGGCGTGCCACGACCACTATTGCTGGCCTCGCGAGAGCCGTGCAGAGTATGGCAGAGCTATGTATGGCGCTGTAATCCAAGGAATGGCAGCGTAGAGCACAAAAGTCAAAGCCATCCCAAACGAACATAACGAAACGTAGCCTAACCGAACGTGAAATGACACAACCTAACGTGCAGCGGCCACTATTCGATGCGTCCCCAGACACAAGCAGAGTGTAGTTGCGCACAGTAGAGCTCAGAGGTCTGTAGAATAGCAGTGAGTAGCACAAAAGTCGAAGCTATCCTGACTTAAAACAACGAAACCTAACCCAACCAAACGTATCCTAGCCGAACCTAACGTGCCGCGACCACTGTTGCTGGCCTCCCAAGTGTCGACCAGAATTTAATAGAGCAATGTAGAGTACAGAAATCCACCGAAGAAGTG
>NW_016941867.1:304-968 GCF_001483705.2 Eufriesea mexicana | reverse complement strand
TAGTCTCGGCGAGTTAGGTTGGATTTGGTTACGTTTGTATGTACTACGTTTGGGTAGGTAAGCGTAGTCTACATTCACCTCTGTGTTCCAAATTGCTATTCCGTTGGTGTCTGCGCTCTACTGTGCTCTACTACATTCTGCCTGGCTCTGGGGTGGCCAGGTGCCGTGGCCGCGGTACGTTATTCTGAGATACACTGCGTTTGGTTAGGTTAGTTATGGTCAGGTAATGTCAGGGTATCCTTGACTTTTGCGCTATATACTACCGTGTGGTGGATTTGTGCGCTCTACCTTGCAGCAGTATTTTCTGCTTGGACCTTAGGTGATCAGCAGTAGTGGCCTCGGCACGTTAGTTTGCGTTATTTTTCGTATCGACAGGTTACGTCAGGAACGTTTGTTCAGGATTTCCTTGACTTTTGTGCCATACCCAGCTAATCGGTGGATTTCCGCGCTCTACATTGCTCTACTATACTCAGCTCGAATCTGGGGAAGCGAGCAATGGTAATCGTGGCGCGTTAGTTTGAGGTAGTTTGCGTTTGATTAGGCTACGTCCGTTTGGGTTTGGTTTCGATATCTTTGACTTTTCTGCTGTACACAGGAATTCAATCCATTTCGTCGCACTGCTACACTCTAATATGCATTGCTTGGCTCTGGGGAGTCCAGCAAT
>NW_016941867.1:0-260 GCF_001483705.2 Eufriesea mexicana | reverse complement strand
TTGTGTTACGATTGGTTAGGTTGGGGTAGGGTACCCGGCACATCTGTGCTACATACTGCTTTCCGTCGGACGTCTCCACTCTACTATGATCGAATATGCTCTGCTTTTTCTTGGAAGGCCTGAAATGGTGGCCGCGGCACGATAGGCTTAGTTCGGTTGCGGTTCGTTAGTTTCTGCAGGCCTGGGCAGTGTGGATCGCTTTGTTTTTTCCGCTGTACACTGCTATTCTGTGGAAGTCGGCGCTGCTCCGAGCGCTACCA
>NW_016941866.1:0-592 GCF_001483705.2 Eufriesea mexicana | reverse complement strand
AGATTCTACTGGCGAGCTATAGCCATTGCAATGCTACATAATCTGGCTGGAAAATTCAATTCTATTGACAATTTCCACTAATATCGATATTTCGACTAATATCGTGGTGAGCAAGCCTTGTTGGATGAATATGGACGAAATATTCTATTGGCGTGCCATAGCCATTGCAATTTTGTAGTATCTGGATGGAAAATTCAATTTTATTAACATTTTCGACTAATATCGTGGTGTGCTGACATCCTTGCATAAATAAGGAGAAAAGATTCCTTTGGCACGCTATAGCCATTCCAGTGCTATAGAATCTGACTGGAATATTCAATGTTATTGACATTTTCGGCTAATATCGTGGTGAGCTAACTTTCTTATATAAATAAGTAGGAAAGATACCATTGGCGTGCTATAGCCATTGCAGTGCTATAGAATCTGCCTGGAATATTCAATGCTATTGACGTTTTCGGCTAATATCGTGGTGGGCAAAATTTCTTGTATAAATAAGGTGGAAAGATACGAATTGGCGTGCTATAACCACTGAAATGCTATAGAATCTTCCTCCAAAGTTCAATTTTATTGACATTTTCGATTAATATCGTGG
>NW_016941865.1:1673-3104 GCF_001483705.2 Eufriesea mexicana | reverse complement strand
CATAAGTAAGCGGGAAAGATACTACTGGCGTGCTATAGCCTTTGCAATGATATAAAATGTGGTTGAAAAATTCAAAGTTATTGTCATTTTCGACTAATATCATGGTGAGCTACCTTTCTTTCATAAATAAGGAGGAACGATTCAATTGGCGTCCTATATCCATTGGAATGCTTTAGAATCTGGCTGGAAAATCCAATTTTATTGACATTTTCGGCTAACATCGCTGTGAGCTAACTTTCTTGCTCAAATAGGGGGAAAAGATTCGGTTGGCGTGATGTAGGCATTGCAATGCAACAGAATCATGCTGGAAAATTCAATTTTACTGACATTTTCCACTGATATCGTGGCGAGCTGACTTCCTTGCATAGGTAAGGAGGAAAGATCCTTTTGGCGTGCTATAGCCATTGCAATTCAGAAGAATCTGGCTGGAAAGTTCAATTTTGTTGACGTTTTCGACTAATATCATGGTGAGCTAACTCCCTTGTCGCGGTGAGCTAACTTTCTTGCACTAATAAGGAGGAATGATTCTATTGGTGTGCTATAGGCATGGCAAAGCTATTGAATCGTCCAGGAAAATTCAATTTTATTGACTTTTTCGGCTAATATCGTGGTGAGCAAACTTTCGTGCATAAACAAGGAGGAAAGACTCTATTGGTGTGCTATAGCCATTGCAGTCCTGTACAATCTGGCTGCAAAATACCATTTTATTGACATTTTCGACTAATATTGTGGTGAGCTATCTTTCTTGAATAAATAAGGAGGAAAGATTCTATTGGCGTGCTATTGCCACTGCAACGCTATAGAGTCTGTATGGCAATTACAATTTTATCGACATTTCCGACTAATATCGTTTTGAGCTAACCTTATTGCATAAATAAGGAGAAAATATTCTCTTGGCGTGCTATAGGCATTGCAGTGCTACAGAATGTTGCTGGAAATTTCGATTTTACTGACACTTTCGACTAATATCGTTGTGAGCAAACTTCCTTGCATAGGTACCGAGTAAAGATCTCTTTGGCGTCCTATAGCCATCGCAATGGAATAGAATCTGTATGGCAAGTACAATTTTATTGACATTTTCGACTTATATCGTTGAGAGCTATCCTTCTTGCATAAGTAAGGAGAAAAGATTCTGTTGGCGTGCTAAAGGCATTACAGTGCTACAGAATGTTGCTGGAAAATTCAATTTTACTGACATTTTCGACTAATATCGTTGTGCGCTAACTTCCTTGCATAGGTAAAAAGGAAAGATCTTTTTGTCGTGCTATAGCCATCGCAATGCTATAGAGTCTGGCTTGCAAGTTCAATTTTATTGACATTTTCGACTAATTTCGTGGTGAGCTAATTTCCTTGCATAAGTAAGGAGGAAACATGCTTTTTGAGTGCTATAGCCATTGCAATGGTATAGAATGTGGCTGGAAAATACAATGT
>NW_016941865.1:0-1659 GCF_001483705.2 Eufriesea mexicana | reverse complement strand
CGCGGTGAGCTAACTTTCTTGCACTAATAAGGAGGAATGATTCTATTGGTGTGCTATAGGCATTGCAAAGCTATTGAATCGTCCAGGAAAATTCAATTTTATTGACATTTTCGGCTAACATCGCTGTGAGCTAACTTTCTTGCTCAAATAAGGGGAAAAGATTCGGTTGGCGTGATGTAGGTATTGCAATGCTACAGAATCTTGCTGGAAAATTCAATTTTACTGACATTTTCAACCGATATCGTGGCGAGCTGACTTCCTTGCATAGGTAAGGAGGAAAGATCCTTTTGGCGTGCTATAGCCATTACAATTCAGAAGAATCTGGCTGGAAAGTTCAATTTTGTTGACATTTTCAACTAATATCGTGGTGAGTTATCTTGCTTGCATAAATAAGGAGGAAAGATTCTGTTGGCGTGCTATTGGTGATGCAATGCTGTAGAATCTGGAAGGAATGTTCCATTTTATTTACATTTTCGACTAATATCGTGGTGAGCTAACTTCCTTGCATAAGTAAGGATGAAAGATGCGTTTGAGTGCTATAGCCATTGCAATGATATAGATTGTGGCCGGAAAATACAATTTTGTTGACATTTTCGACTAATATCATGGTGAGCTAACTTCCTTGCGTAAGGAAGCAGGAACGATACTATTGGTGTGCTATAGGCATTGCAAAGCTATTGAATCGTCCAGGAAAATTAAATTTTATTGACATTTTCGGCCAATATCGTGGTGAGCAAGCTTTCGTGCATAAATAAGGAGGAAAGACTCTATTGGTGTGCTATAGCCATTGCAGTCCTGTAGAATCTGGCTGGAAAATACAATTTTATTGACATTATCGAATAATATTGTTGTGAGCTATCTTTCTTGAATAAATAAGGAGGAATGATTCTATTGGCGTGCTATTGCCATTGCAACGCTATAGAGTCTGTATGGCAAATACAATTTTATTGACATTTCAGACTTATATCGTTATGAGCTAACCTTATTGCATAAATAAGGAGAAAAGATTCTCTTGGCGTGCTATAGGCATTGCACTGCTACAGAATGTTGCTGGAAAGTTCGATTTTACTGACACTTTCGACTAATATCGTTGTGAGCTTACTTCCTTGCATAGGTAACGAGGAAAGACCTTTTTGGCGTCCTATAGCCATCGCAATGGTATAGAATCTGTATGGCAAATACAATTTTATTGACATTTTCGATTACTAATATCGTGGTGAGATAACTTCCTTGCGTAAGTAAGGAGGAAAGATGCTTTTTGAGTGCTATAGCCATTGCAATGGTATAGAATGTGGCTGGAAAATTCAATTTTATCGACATTTTCGACTAACACCGTTTTGAGCTAACTTCCTTGCGTAAGTAAGGAGGAAAGATGTTTTTTCAGTGCTATAGCCATTGCAATGATATTGATTGTGGCTGGAAAATGCAATTTTATTGACATTTTCGTCTAATATCGTGGTGAGCTAACTTTCGTGCATAAATACGTAGGAAAGATTCTATTGCTGTGCTATAGCCATTGCAGTCCTGTAGAATCTGGTTGGAAAATACAATTTTATTGGCATTTTCTTCCAATATCGTGGTGAGCTAACTTTCTTACATAAATAAGGAGGAAATATTCTATTGGCGTGCTATTGCCATTGCAACGCTATAGAGTCTGTA
>NW_016941864.1:374-664 GCF_001483705.2 Eufriesea mexicana | reverse complement strand
GCTCACCACGATATCAGTCGAAAATGTCAGTAAAATTGAATTTTCCAGCAAGATTCTGTAGCACTGCAATGACTATAGCACGTCAACAGAATATTTTCTCCTTATTTATGCTAGAAAGATAGCTCACAACGATATTACACGAAAATGACAATAAAATTGAATTTTCCATCTGGATGCTATAGCAACGCAATGGCTATAGCAAGCCAGTAGAATCTACCCACCTTCTTTGTGCAATAAAGTTAGATCACCACGATATTAGTCGGAAATGTCAATAAAATTGAATTTTCCAT
>NW_016941864.1:0-256 GCF_001483705.2 Eufriesea mexicana | reverse complement strand
TTTCCAGCCAGATTCTATAGCATTGCGGCGGCTATAGCATGCCAAGTGGTTCTTTCCTACTTACTCACGCAAGGAAGTTAGCTCACCACGATGTAAGTCGAAAATGTGAATAAAATTGTATTTTCCTTCTAGGTTCTGCAGCATTGCAATGCCTATAGCACGCCAACAGAATATTACCTCCTTACTTATGCACGAATGATTGCTCGCCACGATATTTGTCGAAAATGTCTTTAATATTGTATTTTCCAGCCAGATA
>NW_016941863.1:0-1044 GCF_001483705.2 Eufriesea mexicana | reverse complement strand
ACATCCATACATACATCCATGCATACATCCTCATATACAGCCACACATACATCCATGCATACATACACACACACATCCATACATCCATGCATACATCCATACATGTATACATCCATACATCCATACATCCATACATCCATACTTCCACCATCCACATATACATAAATCCATTCATTCGTACTTCCATCCTTCGATACATCCACCTAACCATACATCCATACAGACTACCATTCATCCATTCTTCCGTACATCCATACATCAATCTATACATACACCCAAACATCCATACGTCCACCCATCCATACTTCCACCGATCCATACATCCATCCATCCATACATCAGTCCACCAATCCATCCATTTATCCATCCATACATCCATACATACATCAATGCATATATCCATACATACACCCATACATTCATCCATACATAATCCTTACACACATCCATTCATACATCCATACATAAATCCTACAAACACCCCATTTATACATCCATGCATACATCCATGCATAATCCTTACATACATCCATTCATACAACCCTACATACATCCATACAAACATTCTTACATACATCCATACATACATCCATACAAACACCCATACATACATCCATGCATACATCCATACATACATCCATACAAACACCCATACATACACCCGTCCATCCATCAATGCATCCATACATCCTCACATCCATGCGTCCTTACATACATCCATACACACACAGTTGACTACGTCCATTCATACATTCATACATACAACCATACATTCATAAATACATCCATACATCCGTTCATCCGTCCACCCATACTCCAATCTATACACACACCCAACCATCCATACAGCCATCCACACGTGCGTCCATCCATCCATACATCTATCCTTCCATACACCCATGCATCCGTAAGTCCATCGATCCATAACCGATTTATCCATACATTCGTCCACCAATCCATCAATCCATCATTACATCCATGCATACATCCATACAAACTTCCATACATACATCCACACATCCATCCATCCATACATCCACCTAT
>NW_016941862.1:0-532 GCF_001483705.2 Eufriesea mexicana | reverse complement strand
ACGTAATACAAACAAACGTAACATAGCTCAACCTAGCGTGGCGAGACAACTACTGCTGTCCTGTTCAGCGTCGAGCAGAGTAAGGTAGAACAATGTAGAGGTGTAGAGCCCAGAAGTCCTCCGAATAGCAGTGTATATCACAAGAGTCAAAGTTCCCTGCCCTAAATTAACAAAGCGTAGCGCAACCAAACGTAACATAATAAAACCTAACGTGACTTGGCAGCTATTGCTATTCTCCACAGAGCATGGCATAACATATCAGAGAGGAGTAGAGGTCAGAAGTCCATAGGATCGCAGTGTATAGCAGAAAAGTCAAGTGTACCCAACCTAACCCAAGCCCACATATCATAGCCAAACGAAGCCTAGCTCAACATAACGCGCCGCAGCCACGATTGCAGGGCTCCCCAGGGCTATACAGAATACGGTAGAGCTCAGCATAGAGCAGAAATCCACCGAATGAGAGTCTAGGACACGAAAGTCAAAGCTATGCAAACCTAACCCGAACTAACGTACCCTAACAAAACGTTGCCCA
>NW_016941861.1:0-938 GCF_001483705.2 Eufriesea mexicana | reverse complement strand
TGCAATTCCATAGATTCTGTCTGGAAATTTCAATTTTGATGAGATTTTCGACTAATATCGCGTTGCGCTAACTTTCTTGCATATATGAGGAGGATAGATTCTACTCGCGTGCTGTAGCTATTGCAGTGCAATAGAATCTGGATGCAAAATTCAATTTTATTGACGTTTTCGACTAATATCTTGGTGACCTACCTTTCTTGCGTATATAAGGACAATAGATACTATTGGCGTGCAATAGCCATTGAAATGCCATAGTATCTGGCTGGATAATTCAATAGTATTGACGTTTTCGACTAATATCGTGGTGGGCTATCTTTCCTGCATATATAAGGAGGAAAGATTCTACTGGCGTGCTATAGCCATTGCAATGCTATAGAATATGTCTGGAAAATTCAATTTTAATGACCTTTTCGACTAATATCGTGGTGGGTTAGCTTTCTTGGGTATATATTACTATTGGCGTGATATAGCCATTGAAATGCTATAGTATCTGGCAGGAAAATCCAATTTTATTGACATTTTCGAATAATATCGTGTTGACCTAACTTTCTCGCATACATAAGGTGGAAAGATTCTACTGGCGTGCTATAGCCACTGCAATGCTACAGAATCTGGTCGGAAAATTCTATTTTATTTACATTCTCGAATAATATCGTGGTGAGCTAGCTCTCTTACATAAATAAGGAGGGTAGATTCTGTTGGCGTGATATAGCCACTACAATGCTACAGAATCTGGCCGGAAAATTAAATTTTATTGACATTTTCGACTAATATCGTGGTGAGCCATCCCACTTGCCAAAATAAGGAGGAAAGATTCTATTAACATGCTGTAGCCTCTGCAGTTCCAGAGAATCAGCCTAAAAAATTCGATTTTATTGACATTTTCAAATAATATCGTGGTGAGCAAACCCAATTGCATAAATAAACATGAAATATAC
>NW_016941860.1:0-985 GCF_001483705.2 Eufriesea mexicana | reverse complement strand
AGGTTACGTACAGTTTTGTTAAGGTTGGTTAGTTTAGGAGAGGATAGCTTTGACTTTAGTGCTGTAGTCTGACATTAGGTGGATTTCTGCGCCCTGCACAGCAATAATATTTTCATCTTGTCTCTTGGAAGACCAGCAATAGTGGTCTCGGCACTTCGCGTTTTTAATATTTTCATCTTGTCTCTTGGAAGACCAGCAATAGTGGTCTCGGCACGTCGCGTTGTGTCAGGTTACGTTCGGATAATTTGGGTTAGGCTAAGTTTGGTCAGGACGGCTGCAACTTTTGTGCAGTACACTGCTATTCGATGGATTTCTGGGCTCCTCTGTGCTCTAGTATTTCCTGCTTGGCTGTGGGGAGGGCAGCAATGGCGGTCTCAGCACGTTGGGTTGGGTTAGGCTACGCTTGTGTATGTAACCTAACTCAAACTAACATGACGAGACATGTATTGCTGACTTCCACGGAGACCAGCAGAATGTACTAAAACAGAGTAGCGCGCAGAAAAACACCGCATTGCTATGAATAGGACAAATGTCGCGGATAACCTAACATAACCTGACCTAACCTAAGCAAGACAAACGTTGCGTAACCCAACGGAGCGTGCCGCCGCCACTGCTGCTGGCATCCCCGGAGCCAAACAGAATACAGTAGAACACAGTAGACAACAGAAATCCACCGAATAACAGAGAAAAGCACGATAGTCTAAGCTATCCTAACCAAACATAGCCCAGCCAAACCTGACCAAACAAACCCTAACACTGAATAAAGTGCCACGACTACTATTGCTCGCCTGCCCAGAGTCAGGCTGAGTATAGTAGAGCAATGTATAGCGCCGATATCCAGCGAACAGCAGTGTATGGCACAAAAGTCAAAGAAATCCTATCCATGCTTTCCTAACCTACCCTAACGAGACATAACATAACTCAACCTAACGTACCACTACCACTATTGCTGGCCACCCCAGGGTCGAGCAGAACTTACTAGAAG
>NW_016941859.1:0-1827 GCF_001483705.2 Eufriesea mexicana | reverse complement strand
TGTTCGTGCTAGGTTCGGATATCTTTCAATTATCTGCTGTACACTGCAATCCGATGGATTTCTGCACCCTAGCCTCCTCTAGTAGGTTCTGCATGGCTCTGTGGAAGTCAGCAATGTTGGTGGCAGCACGTTAGGTCCAGCTTGGTTACGTTTGGTAGTGATAGGCTATGCTGGGTTTGGCTGGGTTTGCTGCGACTTTTTTGCCAGGCACTGCAGTTCTATGGAATCCAGCGCCCTGTTGTGCGCTATCACACTCTGCCTATCTCCGGCGACGCCAGGAATAGCGGTCGCGACCCGTTACGCTGTGCTATGTTACGTTTGGTTAGGTAAGGTTTGGTTAGGTTAGAACGGTATAGCTATGACCTTTGTCCTATACACTCCTCTTCAGTGGATTTCCGCGCCCTGCTGCGCTCTAATATGTTCTGCTTGTTTCTGGGGAGGCCAGCAATGATGTTCGCGGCATGTTTGGTTGAGTTATGTTATGTTTCGTATCCCCAGGTTAGGTTTGGTTTGGTTATGGTGGCTTTGACCTTTGTGCAGTACACGGCTATTCGGCCCATTTCTACTCCCTATACTCCTCCAGTATACCCTGCCCGACGCTGGGGAGGCCAGTGGTAGTGTTCCCGGGGCGATAGTTTGATTTATGCTACGTTTGGTTATGTCACGTTTGGTCAGGTTAGGGGAGGATAACTTCGACTTTTGTGATATATACTGATATTCGTAGAACTTCTGCGCTATACTGTGCTCTAATATGCTCTGCATGGGTCTGGGGTTTCCAGCAATGGTGGTCTCGGCACGTTAGGTTTCGTTGAGTTACGTTTGGTTAGGTTACGCTTGTTTGGGTTAGGTCTGCATACATTCGATTTTCGTGTTTCACACTGCTATACGGTGGCTTACTGCGCTCTACTGTGCTCTGGTATTTTTTGAATGGCCCTGGGGAATGTAGCAATAATGGTCTCGTCACGTTGGTTTAATTTGTGTTACGTTTGGTAATATTACGTTTGGATGGGTTAAGAGAGGGAGGACTAGACTTTCGTCCTACACTCTGCTATTCTGCTGTTTTCCACTCTATACATTGTTCCACGATACTCTGCTCGACTCTGGGAATGCCAGTAACAGTGGTCCAGACACGTGAGTTTCGTTTATACTACGTTTGATTATATTACGTTTGGTCAGTGTTCGGGATGGTAGCATTGTCTTTTGCGCTATATACTGCTATTAGGCGGGCTTCAGCACCATACTGTGTTCTAATATGCTTTGTTTGGCTCTGGAGAGGCCAGCAATCACGGTCTGGGCACGTTACGTTGAGTTTGGCTACGCTAGGTTAGGTTATGTTAGCTTGTGTTAGGTTTGGATGTTTTTGCCTTTTCTGCTGTGCATTGCTGCCCAATGGATTTCTGCGTAATATTCTCGTCTAATATGTCCTGCTTGGCTCTGGGGACGTTAAGAATACTGGTGGTGGCACCTTAGGTAGATTTCTATTACGTTTGGCTATGTTACGGTTTGTCTGGTTACGGAAGGATACCCCTGGCCTTCGCGCTATACTCAGCTATTCGGTGGTTTTCTGCGATCTACTGTGCTCTAAAGTGTTCTCCTTTGCTCCGGGGAGGTCAGCAATAGTGGTGTACGCATGTTAGGTTGTGTTAAGTTCGTTCCGCTATGTTTCGTTTGGTTAACTTAGGATCGCACAGCAGTGACTTTTTTGCTATACACTGCTATTCGGAGGATTCCCACGATCTACGCTGCTCTGGTATACTCAGCTTAGCTCTCGGGAGGACCGTAATAGCGGTCTCGTCACTTTAGTTTGTGTTGGGCTACGTTTGGGTA
>NW_016941858.1:0-993 GCF_001483705.2 Eufriesea mexicana | reverse complement strand
GGCCAATATTTGTGGCCTACCCAGAGCAAGGCGGAACACATTATTTCACAGTAGAGCGCAGATATACGCCGAAAAGCATTGTATACCAAACATGACACAATCTAACGTAACCCAACTCCACCAAGCCGACCTACAATTCTGTAGCTGACATTCCCAGAGCCAGGCAGGGTAGACTAGAGCATGGTAGAGCAGCGAAATCCGTGGCGCTGCAGTGTAAAGCACAAGAGTCGAAGATATCCTAGCCTAATATAGCCCAACCTTACCCAAACGAACGTAGCCTATCGCAACGTAACGTGCCGAGGTCACAATTACTGTCCATCCCCTAGACAAGATGAACATATGAGATCACAGTAGAGGAGAGAAACCCGGCGGATAACAGTCTATACCAAGATAGTTAAAGCCATCCAAACCTGACCCAAACAAGCATAACCTAACCGAACGCAACGCAACTCAACCTACCGCGCCGAGAGGACTATTGCTGGCCTCCCCACAGCAAAGAAGAGCATACTAGAGAACAGCATATTGCAGAAATCCACCGTATACCGGTATATAGCGCAAAAGTCAAAGCTACCCTCTCCTACCGTAACCAAACGTATCATGAGCAAACGTAGCTTAACTCAAACTAAAATGCAGAGACCACAACTACTGGCCTCCCTAGTGCAGAGCAGGGTACAGTAGGGCAACGTACAGCGTCGAAATCCAGCGAATAGCAGTGTACATCACAAGAGTCGAAGCTACAACATCCTAACTTATCCAAACGCAGTGTAATCAAATGTACCGTAACTTAAACTTACGTGCCGCTACCACTACTGCTAGAGTCCCCAGAGCCAAGCAGACTACACCAGAGCACAGTAGAGGGCAGAAAGCCACCATAGTGCAGCTTATGGCACAAAAGTCAAATATATCTTAATCAGACCTAGCCCAACCTAGCATAAGCAAACATAACCAGACTTAACGTGCGGATTCCACAAATGCTGTTCAACCCAGAGGCAA
>NW_016941857.1:0-1469 GCF_001483705.2 Eufriesea mexicana | reverse complement strand
CATATATTGTTATTCGGCGGATTTCTTCGATCTAATCAGCTCTACAACATTCTGCTCGACCCTGGGGAGGCCAGGAGCAGTGTTCGCGGCAAGTTACATTGAGATATTCTGCGTTTGATAAGGTAAGTTAAGGTAAAGATTGGTTAGGGTATCTGCGGCTTTTGTGTTATTCACTGCAATGCGGTTGATTCCTGCTCTCTACTGTGCTACACCACATGCCGCTTGTCTCTGTGGGGGCAAGGAGTTGAGGTCGCGTCGTGTTCCTTATATTTAGGTTACATTTGTATATGTTACGTTTGGCTAGCTTAGGATATGTTACTCTAACTTTTGTGATATACACTGCTATTCCTCGGATGTCAACGCTCTAGTGTGCTCTAATATCTTCTGCTTGGCCCGAAGGAGGCCAATAATAGAGGTCGCTGCAGATTATCTTGAGTTAGGCTATGTTCGCTTAGTCTATGTTCGCGGTAGCCTTGACTTCTGTGCTATACATTGTTATTCGTTGGATTTCTGCTTTCTACTGTACTCTAACATGTTCCACTTGGACCTAGGAATCCTAGCAATATATGGCTCATCACGTTATATTGAGTTACACTACGTTTGTATAGGTTAGGTAAGGCCAGGTTAGGTTAGGGTATCTTTCACTTTTGTGCTTTGCACTGCAATGCGGTGTATTCTGCGCTCTACTGCGCTCTGGTATATTCTGCTTGGCTCCGGGGAGGACAGAAATAGCGGTCGTGGTGCTTCATGTTGACATATGTCACGCCTGGTTGTGTTACAATTGATTCTGTTAGGATTAGGTAGCTTTGACTTTTGCGCTTTACAGTGTAATGCAGCGGATTTCTGCTCTCTACAGAGTGCCAACTTTTTCTGCAAGGCTCTGTGGAGCCCAGCAATATTGGTCTCGGCACCTTAGGCTGAGTTAGGTTACGTTCGGATAGTTTAGGTTAGGTTAAGTTCGGTAGGGATAGCTTTGACTTTCGCGCTATAAACTGTTTTTCAGTGGACTTCTGCGGTCGCCTGTGCTCTACTATATGCTGCCTGACCCTTAGGGTGGCCACCAATAGTGGTCGCGGCACGTTATGTCGGGTTAGGCTACGTTTGGTTAGGTTCTGACCGCTCTGCGTTGGGTTTTGATGCATGTGACTTTTGTGCCATACACTGCGATTCTATTCATTTCTGCTGTCTACTGTCCTCTAGTAAGTTCTGCTCGACTATTGGGAGGCCAGCAATTGTGGTCGCGGTAGGTTAGTTTTAGTTGTGTTACGATTATTTATGTCAAGATTGGATACATTACGGCAGGATTGCAATGGCTTTTGTGCTATACACTGCTTTTCGGGGGTCTCTGCGCTCTAGCGTGCTCTAGTATGTTCTGCTTGGCTCTGCGGAGGTCAGCAACAGCGGTCTCTGCACGTTATTTGGAGTTGGGCTACGATTGGTTAAGTCTGGTTATGTCAGATGTGGTTTGG
>NW_016941856.1:0-218 GCF_001483705.2 Eufriesea mexicana | reverse complement strand
CTAGAGCACAGCAAAGCGCAGAAGTCCACCGAAAAGCAGACTATTCCACGAAAGTCACATCAACCCAAACCTAACCCAAACTCACATAACCACACCGTACTTAGGCTAATTTAACCTAACGCGACGAGACCAATATTACTGGCATCCCCAGAGTGGAGCACAGTACAGTAGAGCAATGTAGAGCGTAGAAAACTACCGAAATGCGGTGTATAGCTCAA
>NW_016941855.1:0-1841 GCF_001483705.2 Eufriesea mexicana | reverse complement strand
TGACTTTTGTGCTACACGTAGCTGCATGGGTGCTTCCTGCGCTGTAGTGTGCTCTGGTATATTCGTCTTTGCTCTGGGGAGGGCAGCAATTATGATCTCGGCACGAAAGGTTGATTTACGTTTCGTTTGGTTATGATGGGATAGGTTGGGTTAGGTTAGGTTAGCATTGGTATATGTGCTCAACACAGACCTCGAATCATCATATCCTGATTGTCTCTGGGGACGGCAGGAGTGGTGGTCGCGGTAGGTTTGGATGAGTTATGTCACGTTTGGCTAGGTTAGGTTGGGCTAGGTTCCGTCAGGACGGTTAGACTTTTGCGCTTTGCACTGCAATGCGGTCGATTTCTACGCTTTACTGAGCTCTAGTATATAGTGCTTGGCTCCGCGGTCGCCGGCAATAGTGGTCTCCACACGTTAGGTGGAATTAGGTTACGTCTTGTTATACGTTTGGTTAGGTTAGGACTTGGTTAGGTTAGGATGAGATAGATCCGACTTCTGTACTGTGCACTGCTCTTTGACGGACTTCTGCGCTCTACTGTGCTCTAGTACGTTTTGCTTGTCCCTGGGGAGGCCAGCAATAGTGCGCGAGGCACGTTTGTTGTGCTATGTTACGTACGGTTTGGATTGGGCAGGATACGTTTTGTCAGTATGGCCTTGACATTTGGGATATACAATAATATTTGGTGGGATTCTGCGCTGTATTGTGCTCTAGTATATTCTGCTTGTCTATTGGCAGGCCAACAACAGTGGCCTCTGCCCGTTAAGCTAAGATATGTTACGTTTGGTTAGTTTACACTTGGCTAGGCTACGATAGGATGATGTCGACTTTTGTGCTATACACTGCTATTCGGTGGATTTCTGGACACCACATTGCGCTACTATACTCCAATCGACTGGCGGGATGCGAGCATTAGTGGTCGAGGCACGTTAGGTTGAGTTATGTTACGTTTCGCTGGGTTTGGTTAGGTTAGGATTAGATAGGGTTGCTTCGACTTGTGTGCTATACACAGTTATTCGGTGCGTTCGTGCTTTCCACTGTGCTCTACCCTAATCTTTTAGTCCCTGGGAAGGCCACCAATAGCGGTCGCGGCACGTTTCGTTGAGTTTGGCTGCGATAGGTTAGGTTATGTTAGTTTGGCATAGGTCTGGATATTTATGACTTTTCTGCTGTACACTGCGACCCTATGGATGTCTGCGCCCTACTCTCCTCTAATATGTTCCGCTTGTCTCCGTGGACGCCAGGAATAATGCTCACGGCACGTTAGGTTGAGCTTTGTTACGATTTGTTAAGTCATGTTTGTTCAAATTTGGCCGAGACAACTCTGACTTCTATGCTGGAGAGTGCCGTTCGGACAATTTCAGCGTTCTACATTGCTCTACTCTACTCCGCTTTGCTCTGGCGAGGCCAGCAATTGTGGCCGTTGAATGTCAGTATAGGGTTCGTTATGTCTGCTTATGTTACGTTGTGACAGGTTAAGTGAGCATAACTTTGACTTTTGCCATGTATACTGCTATTCGGTGGATGTCTGCCCTCTGCTGAGACCTAATATTCCATGCTTTGCTCTGGGAATACCAGAAATAATGACCGCGGCGCATTAAGTTGTGTTATCTTACGTCAGGTTAGGTTAGGTTTGATTGGGATAGGTTGGGATATATTTCACTCTCGTAACATACACTGCCGTCATATGGACCACTGCGTTCTACTCTCTTCGAATATGCCCTGCTTGGCAATGGAGAAGCCAGCAATAGCGGGGTAGGCACGCCAGATTCGGATTCGCTACGTTCAGTTCGGTTAGGCTAGGCCAGGTTAATGTGGGATATCATAGTTTTCTGCTTTACAC
>NW_016941854.1:348-926 GCF_001483705.2 Eufriesea mexicana | reverse complement strand
AAGTTAGCTCACCACGATATTATTTGAAAATGTCAATAAAACTGAGTTTCCCATGCAGATTCTGTAGCACTGCAATGGCTGTAGGACGCCAACCGCTTCCTTCTTCCATATTTAGGCAAGAAAGTTAGCTCACACAGATATAAGAAGAAAATGTTAATAAAATTGGATTTTCCATCCAGATTATATATCATTGCAATGGCTATAGCAGGTCATTACAATCTTTCCTCCTTATTTATGTAAGAAAGTTAGCTCACATCGATATTATTCGATAATGTCAATAAATTTGTGATTTCCAGCCATATTCTATTGCACTGCAGTGGCCATAGCACGCCAATACATTACTTCCTTCCTATTTGTGGAAGGAGCTTAGCTCACCACAACATTATACGAAAGAGTCAATAAAAAAGATGGTTCCAGACAGGTTCTATAGCATCACAATGGCTATTGCACGTCAATAGAATCTTTCCTCCTTATTTATGCAAGAAAGTTAGCTCACCACGTTATTATTTGAAAATGTCAATAAAATTGAATTTTCCATGCAGATTCTATGGCATTGCAATGGCTATAGCACGCCAATA
>NW_016941854.1:0-230 GCF_001483705.2 Eufriesea mexicana | reverse complement strand
CAAAAGCATCTTTCCTCCTTATTTATGCAAGCAGGTTAGCTCACCGCGATATTAGTCGAAAATGTCAATAAAATTAAATTTTCCGGCCAGATTCTGAAGCATTGCAATGGGAATAGCACAACAATAGAATCTTTCCTACTTATTTAAGCGAGTAAGTTTCCTCTCTACGATATTATACGAGAATGTAAATGAAATTGAATTGTCCAGCCAGTTTCTATAACACTGCAACG
>NW_016941853.1:0-665 GCF_001483705.2 Eufriesea mexicana | reverse complement strand
AAGGGTTGCTCCAATTATACGATGGTAACAGATTTTGTTAACTTATATTAAGACTGTTAATATAATATATAATTGTTTTTAAATTAAACTAATCGATAAAGGGAAAGCTCGTGGTTTCCTTTACCTGTCAATTTGACAGGTGTCCTTAGAAACAGGTATACAGATAGCGTCCGTAAACCTAGTGTTAATAATTAGTTTTTTAGTTTATAATAGATATAATTCTCCTCCTTGAAAAGCATATCCATTATCGTTCGAGATATTAGCAACTGACAAAACAGTACCGAGTGCAGCCATCATTACAGTGCTGTAGTCGTTGGATTGATTTTTACACTGATGACTTAAGTGCCACAGCAATTCTAGAATAATCAATGTATAGATCAATTACGACTAAAGATATTTACAATTGGCAGTACGGTACTCAGTACATCTGCAAACGTATATAGATAGCGTCCGCGAACCTAGTGTTTACAATTAATTTTTTAATTTATAATAGATATAATTCTCCTCCTTAAAAAGCTGCAAATTAAGCATTAACGAATCCCATTCCTCTACATAGGTAATAGTTAAGAAGAATATATATCATTATGTATGTACATCGTCACTACGTCGTCCTCAATTGGCGACGGTTAATGACGAACCAAATTTCTTGAGGAACGTTGTGTTTT
>NW_016941852.1:0-250 GCF_001483705.2 Eufriesea mexicana | reverse complement strand
TCGTCTATTGTGCTGTACACCGCTATTCGGTGTATTTATGCGCCGAACATAGCTCTACAATACTCTGCTCGAACCAGTGGTGGCGAGCAATAGTGGTCATTGCACATTAGGTTGAGCTATGTTACGTTTGGTTAGGATAGGTTAAGTTAAGTTAAATAAGGGTGTCTTTACCTTTCGTACTATACACTGCTTTTAGGCGGACTTCTGTGATCTACAGTGTTCTACTATATTCTGCTTGGCTCCGGCGATG
>NW_016941851.1:0-548 GCF_001483705.2 Eufriesea mexicana | reverse complement strand
AATCCAATTGCAAGTACAGCCATCTTCTTGCCAGAGGATATGTCTATTCAAAATCTATAATCTGCTATGGCATGGTGAATAGATCGCCTAAAGCCTTCAATCCAATGGCAAGTCCAGTCATCTGCATGCCAGAGAATAGGGCTATTCAAGATCTATAATCTGGTATAGCTTGGTGAATACATCGCCTATCGCCTTCAATCCAATTTCTAGTACAGCCATCAACATGTCAGAGAACAGGACTATTCAAAATCTATAGTCTGCTATAGCTTGGTAAATAGATCGCCTACCGCCTTCAATCCAATGGCAAGTACAGACATCTACTAACCAGAAAATAGGTCTATTCAAGATGTATAATCTGTTATAGCTTGGTGAATACTTAGCCTAACGCCATCAATACAATGGAAAGTACAGCAATCTACTTGCCAGAGAATCGGTCTATACAAAATATATAATCTGTTATAGCTTCGTGAATATGTGGCACAACACCTTCAATCCAATGGCTAGTACAGCCACCTACATGTCAGAGAATAGGTATATTCATAATCTAT
>NW_016941850.1:0-617 GCF_001483705.2 Eufriesea mexicana | reverse complement strand
ATAGAATCTTACCACGTTATTTACGCTGAAAGGATTGCTCACCGCAATATGAGACGAAAATGTTAATAAGATTGAGTTTTACGGTCGGTATCTAATGCAATGCAAAGTCTACAGCAAACCAATGGAATCTACCACCTTATTTGTGCAGAAAACAATCCTCAACAAGATATTAGTCGAAAATTTCAATAAAATGGAGCTTTTAAGCCACATTCTATTGCAGTGCATTGGCTATAGCAACCCAAGGGAATCCTTCCTCCTTATTCATGCTGAGAAGTTTGTGCACCACCATATTAGACGATAATGTGCTTTCCCGACAGATTCTACTGCAACGCAAGGGCTACAGCAGACGAATGGAATCTTTCCTTCGTATTTAGTCAGTTTCGTTTGCTCACCGTGATGTTAATCGAGAAGGTCAATAGAATTGTACTTTTCGGGCAGATTCTTCTCCAATGCAGTGGCTAAAGCAAACCAATAGAATATTTGACCTTATTAACGCTGAAGGGTTGTTCACCGCAATATTAGACGAAAATGATAATAAGATTGAGTTTTCCTGACAGTATCTAATGCAATGCAATGTCTACAGCAATCCAATGGAATCTCCCCCCATATTTGTGCAG
>NW_016941849.1:0-270 GCF_001483705.2 Eufriesea mexicana | reverse complement strand
CTTCCATCCATTCATCCATCCATCCTTCCGTACATTCATTCATACATCCATACGTCCGTAAACACATCCATCGGTACCTCCATCCATCCATACATCCATCCAAATATCGACCCACACATACAGCCATCCACCATTCCATCCATCCATCCATACATACATACATCCATCCACCAACCCATCCATCCATCTGTACATCAACACATACAACCATACATACACCGATTCATACATCCATTCATAGATCCATGCATACATCCATACATACATCCA
>NW_016941848.1:0-268 GCF_001483705.2 Eufriesea mexicana | reverse complement strand
TAACCTGTTATAGCTCGGTGAATAGATCGCCTAACGCCTTCAATCCTATGGCAAGTACACCCACCTACTTGCCAGAAAATAGGGCTATTGAAGATCTGTAATCTGTTATAGCTTGGTGAATACTTCGCCTAACGCCTTCAATCCAATGGCAAGTACAGCCATCTGCTTGCCAGAGAATTGGTCTATTCAAAATCTACAATACGTTGTGGCTTGGTGAATAGGTCGCCTAACGCCTTCATTACAATGGCATGTACAGCCATCTACTTGC
>NW_016941847.1:0-1717 GCF_001483705.2 Eufriesea mexicana | reverse complement strand
CATTCATACACCTGCCCATCAATACATCCATCCATCCAAATATCCTGCCATCCACACATACATACATCCATACGGCCTTCGAACCATACACCCATCCATCCATACTATCACCCATCCGTACATCCATTGATCCATACATCTATCCATCCATACATCCATCCATCCATACATTCATACATCCACACCCATAAAGCCATCCATCCATACATGCATACAACCATACATACATCCATACATATATCCGTCCATCCATACATCCATCCACTCATACATCCACCCATCCATAAATCCATACGTATAAACATCCATACATCCATACATCCGAACATACATACATTCGCACATCCATACGTACAAACATCCATACATCAATACATACATCTATACATCCATCCTTCCATACACCCATAAATCCATCCATTCATCCGTTCATCCTTCCATCCTTCCACCCACACTTCAGTCCATCCACACGTCCATTCATCCGCCCACACTTCCACACATCCACGCACACGCCCATCGATACATTCGTACATACGTGCATCCATACATATTCATGCATCCATACATACGTAAATCCGTCGATACATACATCAACCCTTCCATTCATCCATCCACCCATACAGGCCGCCGTCCATACATCCATGCATCCATACATCCATACATTCATAAATCCTCCCATTCGTACTTCCACCTTTCGATACATCCATCCATGCATACATGCAAACATATATACATCCACACATCCATACGTACGAACATCCGTCCATCCATACATCCATACACATATACATCCATACATCCATACATATATACATCCATCCATTCATACATGAATACATCCATCCATACATACAGCCATACCTTAATCCATTCATACATCCATTCTTCCGTACATCAATTCATCCGTACATCCGACCATCCATACCTCAATCCATCCATACGTACATCCATCCATACGGCCACCAATCCATACTTCCATCCATCCACACACACATCCTTCCATACATCCATCCATCCATACAACGACCCATTCATACATCCATCGATCCATACATCTATCCATCCATACATCCATTCATACGTACATTCTACATCCACACATCCACACATCCATAAGTCCATCCATCCATAGCTCCGTCCATCCATACATCCATCGATCCATACATCCATACATATATACATCCGACCATTCATACATACATACATCCATCGATACATACATCCTTGCATCCATTCGTCTATCCATCCATACATCCGTTCATACATACATCCACCCACCCATCTACCCATCCATCCATGCATCCATAGAGACATCAATACATACATCCTAACATACACCAATACGTTCATCCATACATACATCCATAGATGCATACTTACATACATCGATACTTTCACCGATGCATACATCCATTCGAACATCCATACACACATCCATGCGTGCATCCATCCATACATCCAACCACTGATACATGCAACCATCCATACACCCATACATACACACAGCCATACATCCATAAATCCATCCATTCGTACGTCTATCGTTCGATACGTCCATCCATCCATCCATCCATACATACATACATCCACACATACATACATCCAAACATACATACATCATAACAACCATAGATTCATGCATCCATACACCCGAACATCAATACATCCATCCATCCATATATCCTGCCATCCACACATACAACCACCCATACATCCA
>NW_016941846.1:357-1635 GCF_001483705.2 Eufriesea mexicana | reverse complement strand
TGCGTGTATGGGTGTATGCATGGATGGATGTATGAGTGGATGGATGTATGGATGGCAGCATGCGTGGATGTATGTATGGATGCCTTTACGGATGTATCTATGGATGTATGTATGGATGAGTGCATGGGGGTATGCATGGTTGTATGGATGTACGTATGGATTGATGATTGCATGGATGCGTGGATTTATGGATGTATGAATGTGTGAATTTTACGGATGTATCTATGGATGTATGTATGGATGAGTGCATGGGGGTATGCATGGTTGTATGGATGTACGTATGGATTGATGATTGCATGGATGCGTGGATTTATGGATGTATGAATGTGTGAATGTATGTATGTATGTATGGATGAATGTATTGTTGTATATATGGATGTATGTATTGATGTCTGTATGGATGCATGTATGGATGGATGGATGGGTGGATGGATGTATGGATGGATAGATGTATGGATCGATGGATGTATGGATGGTTGGATGTATGGGTGGATGGGTGTATGTATGCATGAATATTTGGATGTATGAATGGATGGATGTATGGATGGATGGATGTAAAGATGCATGGATGTATGGACCTATGGATGTACGAATTTACGGATGTACGGATGTATGTATGTATGGATGGATGAATGGATGTATTGATGTATGTACGGATGTATGGATGAACGGATGTATGGATGTATGTAGTATGGATGTACGGATGGATGGATGTATCGAATTATGGACGTACGAATGGATGCATTTATGGATGTATGGATGTGGGGATGTATGGATGGATGTATGTATGGATGCATATACGGATGTATCTGTGGATGTATGTATGGAAGTGTGTATGGCTGTATGCATGAATGTATGGATGTATGTATGGACGTATGTATGGATGTACATATGGATGGATGATTGCATGGATGGATGGAATTATGGATGTATGGATGTGTGGATGTATGTATGTATGGATGGACGGATGTATGGATGAATGTATGTATTAATGTATGGACGTTTGTATGTATGGATGTATGAATGTGTGGACCTAGCTGCATTATGGATGTGTGGATGTATGTTTGCATGGATGTATGGATGTACATCTGTATGGATGTATAGATGGCTGGATGTGTCAGTGGAAGGATGTATGGTTGGATGTATGAATCGATGTATGTATGGATCTATTTATGCATTTATGTATGGTTGCATGGATGTATGGATGTATGGATGAATGGACGTATGGACGTAAGAATGTACGGATGTACCTTTGAATGGACGTATGGATGGACGGAT
>NW_016941846.1:0-282 GCF_001483705.2 Eufriesea mexicana | reverse complement strand
GATATATGTATGGATTTATGTATGGTTGTATGGATGTATGCATGAATGGATTTATGGATGTGTGGATGTATGAATGAATGAATGGATGGATGTATGGATTTATATATGTATGGATCGATGGGTTTATGGATGGGTGCTTGTATGGACGGATGGATGTATGGTTCGATGGATGTATTAATGGGTGTATGTATGGATGTGGGGATGTATGGATGAATGTACGTATGGATGGATGGATGTATGGTTGGATGGATTTATGGATGGGAGGATGGGTGGATGTATGTA
>NW_016941844.1:0-254 GCF_001483705.2 Eufriesea mexicana | reverse complement strand
ACAGAGCCAGGCTGAAGACATTAAAGCACTGTAGGAAGCACAGAATCACCTAATAGCAGACTAGAACATTCAAGTCAAAGCAATCCTCACCTAACCTACCCAACCGTAACATAACCAAGCGCAACATAACCAAAACTAACGTGCCGAGAGTGCTATGCTTGCCCTCCACGGAGCCAAGCAGGATATACTAGAGGACAGTAGAGCCCAAAACTCCCCTGACTAGTAGTGTACGGCACAAAAGTTGAAGATATCCC
>NW_016941843.1:0-489 GCF_001483705.2 Eufriesea mexicana | reverse complement strand
AAACGTAACGTGCTGCGACCACTGTTGCTAGGACAAGCTTAATATAGTAGAGCACAGTATAACTTAGAAATACACCTAACATCAGTGTACACGACGAGAGGCAAAGCTATCCAAACCTATCCCAAACTAACGTAACCAAACCAAACGTAACCTAACTCAAACTGACGTGCCGAGACCAGTCTTACTGGCATTCCCATAGTAGAACAGAGTACAGTAGAGCAATGCAGAGCACAGAAATCCGCCGAAGGGCAGAGTGTAGCACAGAATGGAACACATCCTAACCTAACCTGTCCTAACATAACCTAACCCTACGTAGCCTACCTCAAAATAAGGTGACGAGACTACAATTGCTGGTCTCCCCAGAGCCAATCAGGGCATATTACAGCAATGTAGAGCGCGGAAGTCTAGCGGACAGCTGTGCATAGGACAAAAGTCAAAGCTATCCTGTCCTAACCTAGCCGAACCTAACATAAACATACGTATTCTGTC
>NW_016941842.1:0-16020 GCF_001483705.2 Eufriesea mexicana | reverse complement strand
AAGCACAGGTGTCCAAGACACCCTGGCCTAACGAAGCCTAACCTAACCTAACCAAGCATAGCCCAACACAGATTAACGTGCCGAGACCACTATTGCCGACATTCCTGGAGAGAAGCTGAACATATTAGAGCACACCAGGGCGCCGAAGTCCACCGAATAACAGTCAATGCCAAGAGAGTCAAAACAGTCCAAACCTAACCCAAACGAACGCAACCTAACCAAACGTAACTTAACTAAACCTAACGAGCCGAGCCCACCATTTCTAACCACCCCAGAGCCAGGCAGAGCATATTAGAGCACAGTACGGCGTAGAAATCAACCGAATAACTGTGTACGGCGCAAGAGTCAAAGATATCCTGGCCAAACATATCCTAACCTAACCTAACCAAACGTAGACTGGCTCAGAGTAACGCGCAGATACCACCATTACTGGCCCACCCGGAGCAAAGCTAAAAGTATCTGTGCACAGTAGAGCGCAGAAAACCGGCGAATAGCAGTGTAGAGCGCAAAAGTCGTAGGTAGCACTCCTAACCTTACCAATACTAACGTTACGAAACGTAACATAACACAACCCATCGTGCAGCGGCCGCCATTGCTGTCCTTCTCAAGGTCGAGCAGATTATGGTCGTGCTCAGTAGAGCGCATGAATCAAGCGAATAACAGACTGTGCCAAGAAAGTCACAAATATCCTATACTTACCTTTCCAAACGTAATATAACCAAACACAACCTAAATAAACCTAACGTGCCGGGACCGCTATTGCTGTATTCCGCAGCGTCTAGTAGATTATACTAGAGCACAGCAGAGCGCAGAATGCCCCCAAAGAGCAGCGAAAAGCTCAAATGTCGGAGATACCCTAACATTACCAGACCTAGTCTAACCTAGTCAAACGTAAACTAACTAAACTTAACGAGACGAAACTACTGTTGCTCGCCCCCCCAGTGCCAATCAGGACAAACCAAGGCCCAGTAGAGAGTAGAAATGCTACGAATAGCAGTGCACAACACGAAAGTCAATGCTAGGCACACCTAACCAAGACTAATGTAACCTATACAAACGCAGCCTAAAGAAACCTGACGTGCCGAGACCAATGTAGCTGGCCTCCCCAGAGCCGAGCGGAGTATAGCAGAGCAATGTAGAGCGCAGGAATCCCCCGAATAGCAGCGTATAGCGCGAAAGTCGGAGCTACCATGTCCTAACATAGCTAATCGCAACGTAACCAAACGTAACCTTGCTCAAATCAAAGTGACGCGTCCTCTGTTGCTGGCCGCCCCACAGCCAAGCGGAGCATATTAGAGAAGAGTAGAGAGCAGCACCCATAGTATCGCAGTGCATAGCTGAAAAGTAGAATGTACACAGTCCAAACCATGGCTCGCGTAACCTAAGCAAACGTAGCCCATCTCAACCTTATATGATGAGACCAATTCTACTGGCATCCACATAGACAGGAAGTACATATTAGAGAACAGTAGAGCGCAGAAATCGCCGAATAGCCGTGAATTTACAAAAGAAGTCGATGCAATCCTAGCCAAACGTAAACTAACATAACTTAACCTAACGTAAACTAACAGAACCTATGCTGCCGCGAGCGTTATTGCTGGTTTCACAAGAGTCGAGCAGAGCACAGTAGTGCAATTAAGTGCGCAGGAATCCACCGAATAGCAGCGTATAGCACAAAAGTCAAAGTTGAGCTATCCTAACTTAACCAAACGTAACATATGCAAACGAACCTATTTCAACCAGACCTGCCTACATCACCATTGCTGTCCTTCCCAGAGTGAAGCAGGATATACTACAGCGAAGTAGGGTGCAGAGAGCCACCAGAGAGCAGTGCATCGCGCAAAAGTCAGAGATATCTTAAACAAACCTAAACCACTCCAAACTAATCAAACGTAGACTGTCTGAACTTAACGCGCCGCAACCACTATTGCTGGCCTTCAAAGATTCGAGCAGAGCATAGCGGAGCCCAGTAGAGAGCTGAAATCCACAGAATAACTGTGTTTACCACAAAAGCCGGTTATATGCAAACATAATCAGTGCTTACATAACCTAACCAAATGTAGCATAACACAGCCTAGCGTGCCGGTCTACTATTTCTGGCGTCCCCAGAGGCGCGCATAGTATAGTGGAGCCATATGGAGCGCAGGAGTCCACCTAATAGCAGCCTACAGCTCGAAAGTCGTAACTACCTTGTCCTAACCTATGCAATCGTAACATTGCCAAACGTAACCAAACTCTGTCTAACGTGCGGCCGGCGTTATTGCTGGCCTCACCAAAGCCAAGCAGGACATACTAGCGGTGAGCAGAACGCAGAAGTCCACAGAATCGCAGTATAAAGCAGAAAAGTCAATGTCACCCAAACCTAACCCAAACAAACGTATCAAAGCATGACAAAGCGAGCAGAGCATAACGTGCCGCGACCACAATTGCTGGCACCAACAGGGTCAAGCAGACTGGAACAGAGCGCAGTAGAACGCAGAAAGCCACCAAAT
This sequence comes from Eufriesea mexicana, assembly GCF_001483705.2. Taxonomy (NCBI): domain Eukaryota; kingdom Metazoa; phylum Arthropoda; class Insecta; order Hymenoptera; family Apidae; genus Eufriesea; species Eufriesea mexicana. The sequence continues at coordinate 13,528 of NW_016941842.1, read as the reverse complement.
AGCAATGTATAGCACAAAAGTCAATGATACAGTGACATAACCAGACCTAACCTAACCTAACATGAAGGTACAATAACTAAACCTAACGTCCCGCGAACAATGTTGCTGGCTTCCGCATACAAAAGCAGAATATGGTAGAGCCCAATGGAGCAAAGAAGTCCGTAGGATATCAGTGTCAAGCACATTTGACAAAGATATCCTAACCTAAACAAACCTAACCTAACATAACCGAACATAGCCTAACTCATACTATCGTGCGTCGACAAATATTGCTCGCATCCCGAGAGACGCGCATAGTATAGTAGAGCAAAGTAGAGTGCAGAAACCCCCCGAATAGCAGTGTATAGCACAAAAGGCAGCTACCATATCCTAACCTATCCATACGTAATATAGCCAAACGTAACCTAACATAACCTAACTTACCGAGACCACTGTCACTGGCCTCCACAGAGCCATTTAGAATATACTAGAGCACAGTGGGGCGCAGAATGCCACCAAATAGCAGTGCATAGCACAAAAGTGAAAGATATTCCAACCGAAACTGACCTAACCTAGTCTAACCAAAATCAGAATAACTAAGCCTAACGAGCCGTGACCTCTATTGCTGGCATCCCCAAAGCCAAGTAGAGCACACTAGATATTAGAATAGCAGTGTATATTGTAAAAGAAAATGCCATCCTTACCAAACGTGGCCCAACATATCCTAACCGAACATAACCTATCTCTACCTCTCCTACCGCGACCGCTATTGCTGCCCCCCCCCGCCCCCCAGAGTCGAGCAGAGAATAGTAGAGCAATGTAGATCGCAGGAGACCACTGCGGAGGTATAGGTGATCAGCGCAAAAGATGAATCTACCCCATCCTAACCTAGCCAAACCTCAACTAACCAAACGTAATCTATCTCAGCCCCACGCGCCGCGACTACTACTGCTGGCCTCGCCAGGGCCACGCCGAATATGTTCGGGGAGAGTAGGGCGCGGAAATCCATAGGATCACAGTGTATAGCAGAAAAATCAACGCTATCCAAATCTTACCCATGCTGACGTAAGCTAACAATAAGAACTCTTACAAAACCTAACATGCCGCGGCCACTATACCTGCCCCCCCCCCCCCCCCCCTCGGGCAAAGTAGAGCATATTATAGCACAGCAGGTCGGAGAAAAATCCACCGAAAGCGGTATGAAGCGCAAAAGCCAAGAGCACCTTATCCGAACCTAACCAAACGTAAGACTACCAAACGTAACAAAACTCACCCTAACGTGCCGTCGCCATTATTGCTGTCCACCCCAGAGCCAAGCAGAACACTTTAGAGGAGAGTAGGGCGCAGATATCCATAGAAACCCAGTGTACTGCAGAAAAGCCAAAGACATCCAAACCTAGCCCAAACCAGCGTAACCTAACCTAACGTAGCCAAACTTAACGTAACATACCAAAACCGCTATTCCTGGCCTCCCCAGGCTCGAGCAGAGTATAGTAGAGCAATGGAGGGCGTAGAATTCCATCGAACTGCAGTGCATAGCACAAAAGTCTCAGTTATGCTATTCTAACCTAACAAAACGAAACACAGCCGGACGAAGATAGCTAAACCCAAAGTGCATACGCCATCATTGCTGACTTACCCAGAGCAAGGCAGAACATATTAGGGCACAGTAGAGTGCAGGTACCCACCGAATAGCAATGTATAACACGAAGGTTAATACCACGCTTTCCTATCCTAACAAATCGTAACATAACCGAACGTAACATAACTCAAAGTAACATCCCGCAACCACTATTTCTGGCCTCCTCAGACTCGAGCTGAGTATAGTAGTGCACTCTAGAGCGCAGAATTCCACCAAATAGCAGTGTATAACTCGAAGGACGAAGCTATCCATGCCTAACTCAACCTATCAAAGCATAGCCAAGCGCAGCCTAACTGAACCTAGCGAACAGGGATCACAATTGCGGGTCTCTCCAGGATAAACAGAATATGCTACAGGACAGTAGAGCGCAGAAAACCGCCGCATTGCAGTGTAAAGCACAAAAGTCCAAGGTATCCTGGCCTAACCTGACCGAACCTAACCTAACCGAGCGTAGCCTAACTCAGCTTAACGTGCCGAGACGTGCCGAAGCCAAGCTGAAAATATTAGAGCACGGTAAAGCACAGGAATCCACCGAATGACAGTGCACAGCACAAAGCTGAAGCTGCCCCCTGCAAACCTAATCAATCGTAACATACACAAACGTAACCTAACACAACCGAAGGAGACGCGACTGCTGTTGCTGGGCATCCCAGAACCGAGCGGAGCATTGTAGATCGCTGATATCCACAGAATCACAGTGCATACCACGAAAGTCAAAGCTACCCAAAGCTAACCCCAACAAACATAACCTAACCAAACGTTGCCTAACTCAACTTAACGTGCGCAGACCAAGATTCCTGGCCCACCGCAGAGTAAAGCAGAGGATATTAGAGCAACGTATAGCGCAGGATTCCACCGAATATCGATGTATAGCATAGAAGTCAAAGATCTCCTGTCCTAGCCTAACCAAACGTAACATAAGCAAACGCACCCTTACATAACCTATCGGGCCGAGAACGATATTGTCGGCCTCACCAGAGCCAAGCAGAATATACTAGAGCACAATAGAACGCGTAAGTCCGCTGGATAGCGGTGTGTAGCATAAGAGTCGAAGGTATCCTCTCCTAACTTAACCAAACGTAGCACAACCAACCGTTGTATGTCTCTTCCTAACGTGTCGAGACAACTATTGCTGGCCTCCCCATTGCCTGGCAGAACGATCTAGAGCACAGTGGAGAGAAGAAATCCACCGAAAAGCAGTTTGTACTACGAAAGACGAAGCTGCCCTAACCAAACACAAACTAACATACCCTGACCAAACGTAGCCCAACACAACCTGACGTGCCGAGACAAATATTACTGGCCTCCCCAGTTTCAAGCAGGGTATAGTAGAGCACAGTAGAGTGCAGAAAGCCACCAAATAGCATTGTATAGGACAAAAGTCGAAGACATCCTCACCTAACTAGGCTTAACCTAACCCAACCGAATGCAGAATAACTAATACTAACAGCTCGAGGCCTCTATTGCTGGGATCCCCAGAGAAAATCGGAACATATTGGAGCACAGTAGGGTGCAGAAATTCACCGAGCAGCAGTGTACTGCACAAAAGCAAATCCACCATAAGCAAACCTAATCCAACCTAACCTAACCGAACGTTACCTAACCCAACCTATCGTGCCACGAACGCCGTTTCTGGCCTCCCCAGGGACGAGTAGATTGTAGTAGAGCACCGAAGAGCGCAGAAAATCACCGAATAGCAGTGTATAGCGTAAAAGTAAAAGCTATCCTATCCTAACCTGACCAAACGTAACGTAACCAAACGAAAACTGATTCATCCTAACGAGACGAGACCACTATTGCTGCCCTCTCCAGAACAAAGCAGAATGAGTTAGAGCAATTTGGAACGCATTTGACCACCGAATATCGGTGTATAGGGCAGAGGTCAAAGATAAACTATCTTAACCTAATCAAACCTAACATAGCCAAACACACCCTAACATTACCTAACGTGCCTAGACCATTATTGCTTAGCGCCCCAGAGCTAAGCTGATATACTGGAGCACAGTACAGCGCAAAAGTCCGCCGCATTGCAGTCTAAAGCACAGAGGTCGAAGATATCCAAACCGAACCTGACGTAATCTTACCTAACCAAACCTTGCCTAACACATCATAAAGTGCTGATGCCACTATTGCTGGCTTCGCCAGAGCCAAGCAGATCATGCTAGAGCTCTGTATGGAGCAGAAAGTCAAACATATCCGAACATAAGCGTACCAAACCTAACCTCACCAAAAGTAATCTAACAAAGCCTAACGTACCGCGAGCAGTATTGCTGGCCTCCCCATCGCTAAGCAGAACGTATCGGAGGAGAATGGAGCGCAGGAGTCAATAGAATGGCAGTGTATAGCAGAAAGGTCAAAGCATTCCTATCCTAACCCATGCTGGCGTAACATAGCCGAACGTAACCTAAGTAAACCTATCGTGCAGTGACCGCTGTTGCTGTCATCTTGAAAGTAAGGCAGAGTACAATAGAGCATTGTAGAGCGCAGAAATCCACCGAAAAGCGTTGTGTAACTTGAAAGTCGAAGCTATCCTAACCAAGCCTGAAATAATGTAACCTAACCAAGCGTAACCTAACTCGACCTTACGTGCTGAGGGCTCTACTGTTGTCCTCCTCTAAGCCGAGCAGAATATATTAGAGGGGAGTGGAGCGCAGAAATCCATAGAATCGCTGTGTGTAGCAAAAATGACGGAGCTGGCCATGCCTAACCAAAACGAACATATCATAGCCAAACGTAGCTTAACCCAACATGAGGTGACGCGAGTACTATTGCTGGCCTACCCAGAGCCAAGCAGAATATAGCAGAGAACAGGAGGGCGCCGAAATTCACCGAGTAACAGTCTGTGGCGCGAGAGCGGAAGTAACCCTAACCGAACAAAACCAAACATAACATAACCGAACGTAACATGCCTCAAACCACTTCCCTAGGCCACTGTTGCTGGCATACCGTGGGCCATGGAGAATATAGTAGAGAAAGGTAGAACGCAGAAATCAACGGTATAGCAGGGTATAGCACGAATGTCAAAGCTACACTTACCGAGCGTAACCTAACGGAACCTAACCGAACGCAACCGAACTCAACCTAACGTGCTGCAACCACAATTGCTGGCCCCAGAGGAGCCGAGCAGAACATACTAGAGCTCGTTAGAGCGCAGAAATGCAGAGAATGGCAGAGTGCAGCCCGAAATGTCTGAGCTATCCTATCCCAACGTAACAAACCTACGCATAGCCAAACGTAATCACTCTAAACCTAACGTGCCGCGACCGCCACAGCTGGCTTCCGCAGTGTCGAGCAGAACGTACTAGAACAGAGTAGAGCGCAGAAATCCATACAATCGCCGTGTTTAGCACAGGAGTCAAAGCAACCCTGCCCTAACCTAACCATACGTAACATAACCGAACGTAACCGAACTCAACCTAACGTGTCCAGACAACTACTGCTAGCCTACCATGAGCCATACAGAATATACTAGAGAACAGCAGATTGTAAGAATCCGCCGCACTGCAGTTTACAGCATAAAAGCCGAAGGTAACCAAACTAGACCTGAGCTAACATAAACAAACCGAACGTAGTCTAACTCAACACAACTTACGCGACCACTATTGCTGTCCTCCCATACACAAGAAGAAAGTATTAGCGCACAGTATAGCGCGGAAATCCACCGAATAGCAGCGTATAGTACAAAAGTCAAGGCTACCGTGTTCTAACATAACCAATCGTAACAAAGCCAAACTTAACCTCACTCAATCTAGCGTGTCGCGACCACCGTACCTGGTCTCCCCGCCGCCGAGCAGAACATACTACAGCCAAAAAGAGGGCAGGTATCCGAAGAATCGAAGTGTATAGGAGAAGTGTCAAAGCCATCCGGACCTAACCCACACCACCATAACCTAACCAAGCGTAGCTTGAAAATACATAACGCGCCACGACCACTATTGCGGGCATACACATGGCCCAGCGGTACATAGTAGAGCAGAGAAGAGCGCGGAAATCCACCGAATGTCAGTGTATAGCACAAAAGACGAAGATACCCTAACATAACCTGTCCCAACCAAACCTAACCAAACGCAGCATAACTCAACGTTCGTGCCGCGAAAGCTATCGCTGGCATGCCCAGGTCCGAGCAGAACACATGAGAGGAGAGTAGTGCGCAGAAGTTCATAAAATCTCCGTGTACAGCAGAAAATTCAAAGCCACTCGAACCTAACACAGGCTAACAGAACCTAACCAATCATAGCATAACCCAAAGTAACGTGCCGCGAACACAATTGCTGGGATCGCAAGGGCCAAGCGGAATATAATAGGGCGCAGCAAAGCGCAGAAATCCGCGGAATAACAGTGCATACTACTAAAGTCGTAGCTACCCTAACTGAAACTAACACAACATAACCTAACAGAACGTAACCTAACTGAAGCGAACGTGCCTATACACATATTGCTGACCTGCCCAGAGCCAATCAGAGAATATTAAAGCACCATAGAGCGCCGAAATCAACAAAATAGCAATTTATATCTCAAAAGTCAATGCTATCATATCCTAACCTAACCAAACGTAACGTAACGGAACGTAACACAACCCAAACATACGTGACGAGACCTCTACTGCAGCCTTAGTCAGAGCCAAGCAGAACATGTTACAGAAGAGTAGAGCACAAGAATCCACCGAATAACAGTGGATAGCACGAAAGTCAGTGCTGCAGTAACCGAACTGAACGCAACCTATCCTAACCGAACGTAACCGAACACCGCCTAACGTGCCGAGACCAAAATCGCTGGCCTTCACAGAGCCAAGCAGAGAATATAGGATCACAGTAGAGTGCAGACATTCACCGAATAGCAGTTTAAAGCACAAAAATCAAAGTCACCCTTACCAAACGAGACCTAAGCAAACCTAACCAAACGTACGATAGCTGGACCTAACGAGCCGAGACCTCTATTTCTGGCATCCTCAGATACAAGCAGAACATATTAAAGCACAGTAGAGCGCAGAATTTCACCGAGAAGCACTGTATAGCACAAAAGCCAAAGCTGCCCGCTCCAAACCTGACCAAACGTGACATAACCAAACGTAACGTTACATGCCACGGCCACCATTTCTGGCCTCACGAGCGCCAAGCAGAATATAGCAAAGCAATGTAGGACGCTGATAGCAACAGAATAGCAGTTTGCAGCACAAAAGTCAAAGTCATCCTATCCTAACATAACCAAGCTTAACATAACCTAACACCAGTTCTGGTCTCCCCAGAGCAAAGCAGAGAATAATAGATCACAGTAGAGCGCAGAAATCTACCGAATAGCCGTGCATACCGCGAAAGTCGAAGCTACCCTCTCCTATCCTATCCAAACGTAATATAACCAAACGTACCCTAACTTAACCTATAGAGCCGAGCCCACTATTGTCGGAAGCCCGTGAGCCAAGCAGAATATACTGGGGAACTGTAGATCGCAGAGAGCTAGCATATAGCAGCGTATAGCACAAAAGTCAAATATATCACAACCTAACACGAACAAACCCATCCTAACCAAACATAGACTAACAAGGCTTACCGAGTCGAGACCACTATTTTTGGCATCCGAAGTGACAAGCGGAACAAATTAGGGCACAGTAGAGCGCAGAAATCCGACGAATAGCAGTGTATATCGTAAAAGTCAAAGCTAGCCCCTCCTAACCAAACCAACCGTAGCGTAAACGAACGTAGCTTATCTCAACCTAATGTGACGCAACCGCTATTGCTGACCTCCGAAGAGCCGAGCGGAACATATTAGTGGAAAGTGGAGCGCAGAATTCCATAGAATCGGTGTATAGCAGAAAAATCGAAGCTTTCCAAACATAAACATAGCAAACGTAACATAACCAAGCTAAGCCTATCTCAAATTAATTTGGCGAGACTAGAACTACTGGCCTCCACAGCGCCAAGCAGAACATCCTACAGCACAGTGGGGCGCAGAATCTCACCGCACATCAGTGAAAAGCACAAAAGTCAAATGTTTCCCTTCCACACCAAAGCAAATCTAACCTAACCAAAGGTAACCCATCCCTACTTAACGTTCCGAAACCAAAATTGCTGGCCTCTCCAGGAACAAGCACAGCATAATTGATCACAGCAGAGCGCAGGAATCCATCGAATTACAGTCTATGCCAAGAAAGTCAAAGCTATCCACACCTAACCCAAGCAAACATAACCTTATCGAAAGTAACCTAACTCGAACTAACGTGACGAGACCACAATTCCTGGCATCCCCAGAACCAAGCAGTGCTTATTACAGCGCTGTATGGCGCTGTAGTTCACCGAGAAGCAGTATGCAGCAATATAGTTCACCGAACAACAGTATACAGAGCAGTAGACGAAGCTATCCACTCCCACCGTAACCAAATGTAGCCCAAATGAAAGCAAAGTGCCTGGACCAAAATTCCTGCCCTCCCTAGAGCCAAGCAGAGCATGTTTGATGACAGTAGAGCTCACACGTCGACAGAATTGCAGTGTACACCACGAAAGTTAGAGCTATGCAGACCTAACCCAAACCAACGTAACATAACCAAACACAACATAACTCAACCTAACCTGTCGCGACCACTACCGCTGGTATTCCCGGAGCCAAGCGGATAATATTAGAGCACAGTAGGGCGCAAGAGTCCACCAAATAACAGGGAACAGCACAAAAGTCAAAGTTATCCTCTACAAACCTAACTAACAGTAACATACCAAAGCGCAGCCTGACACAACGTAAGGAGACGCGACTACTATTGCTGGCCTTCCCAGAGCCGATCAAAGCATAGTAGAGCACAGAAATCCACCGAATAGCAGTGTACAGCACAAAAGTAAAAGCTACCCAGCCTAGCCTAGACAAACATAACATGACCAAATGTATCCTAACAAAACCTATCGTGTCTAGACCACTATTGCTGATTTCCACAGGGTCAAACAGAATATACTCGAGCACAGTAGAGTGCAGAAATCCGATGCATTGCAGTGTAAAGCACAAAAGGCGAAGATATCCTAACCACACCTGCGCTAACCTAACCTAACCAAACGTAGCATTTCTCCATGTAGCTTGCCGATACCACAATTGCTGGCCCTCCCACAGCCAAGCTCATCATATTAGAGCACAGCAGAGTGCAGAAATGCGCCGAACACCAGTGTATAGCGCAAGAGTTCTAGCTAGACCCTCCTAACCTAACCAATCATAACGTAACGAAACGTAACATAACTAAACGAAACGTGATACGACCACTACTGCCGGCATCTACAGATACATGGAGTCGCTAGTAGAGCAATTCAGCGCCCAGACATCGGCCGAATAGCAGTGCATACCAAAAAGGACAGAGCTATCCTAACCAAACCTGTCAGGATGTAGCCCCGCCAAGCGTAACCTAACTCAACCCAACGTGCCGAGACCACTGTCGCTGGCCCCACAGGGCCAAGCAGGACATACTAGAGCACAGTAGGGCGCAGGAATCGGCCGCATTGTAGTGTAAAGCAGGAAAGTAAATGGTGCCCTAATATAACCTGGCATCGCCTGACACAACCAAAACGTAACCAATCCCCACATAACGTGCCTAGCCCACTATTTTTGGCCGCCCCAGTGTCAATCAGAGTACAGTAGGGCAATGTAGAGCGTAGAAATCCTCCGAATAGCGGTGTACGGCACAAAAGTCAAAGCTATCCACATCTAACCCAAACTAACGTAACTTAACCAAACGTAGCCTAACTAAGCCCAACATGACAAGACCACCCATGCTGGCATCCACAGTGCCAAGCGGTGCATATTAGAGCACAGTAGAGCGCAGAAATTCACCGAATAGCTGTGTACAGCACAAAAGTCAAAGCCATCCTCTTATAACCTGACCAGACGTTAGATAACCATACGTAACGTAGCACAAACTATGGTGCCACGACCACAATTTCTGGCCTTACCAGAGCGAAGCGGAGCATAGCAGATCAATGTAAGACGCTGAAGCAGACAAAATAGCATTGTATATTGTACCAATATTGCTGCCCTCTCAATAGCAAAGCAGAACGTATTAGAGGCGAGTAGAGCGCAGAATTCCACAGAATCGCGATGCACAGCGTAATAATCGAAGTTACCGTATCCTAACTTAGCAAAATTTGACATAGCCGAATGTAGCATTACTCAACCTAAAGTGACGAGACCACCATTGCTTGCCTCCCCAGATACAGGCTGAATTTACTAGAGCACAGTGGAGCGCAGGAATCCGCCGGAAAACAGTGTATACCACGTAAGTCATAGATATCTAAACCTCACCCAGCCTAACGTAACCTACACAAACGTAGCCTAACTCAAACTTACGTGCCGAGACCACAATTACTGTGCCCACCTCAGACGAGCAGAGTACAGCAGAGCAATGTAGAGCGCAGAACTCCAACGGACAGCAGTGTATAGCACAAAAGTCGATGCTGACCTGCCCTAGCCTATACAAACATGACCAAACCAAACGTAGCCTAACCTAACCTAACGTGCAGAGGCCACCATTACTGCACCCAGTTTCAAGCAGAACATATTAGTGCAATGCAGAGGGTAAAGGTCCTCCGAATAGCAGTGTACAGCACAAAAGTCATCGTCATCCTATCCTTACCTATGCAAACGTAATATAACCAAACGTAGCATAACCTAACATGACGTGCCGAGTCCACTATTGCTGGCTTCCGCAGAGACAAGCAGGACATAACAGTGGAGAGCAGAGCGCAGAAATCCATAGAATCGCAGTGAGTAGCTTAAAAGTTAAAGCAATCCATACCTAACCGGAACTAACGTAACCCAACCAAACGTAGACTATCTCTACGTAAACCGCAGCGACAAACATTGCTGGCCCTCCCAGCGCCAAGCAGAATATAGCAGAGCACATTAGAGCGCAGAAATCCACCTAAAAACAGCGTATAGCACGACGGTCGAAACTGACCTAACCAACTATTGCCGAACCTAACCTAACGAAACGTCGCATGGCATAACCTAACCTGACCGCAACTGCTAGCCACCATAGAATCGTGCAGAGTATAAAAGAACAACGTAGAGCCCAGAAATCCACCGAATTGCAGTGCATAGCACAAAAGACAAGAGTATGCTGTCATAATATAACCAAATGTATCTCAACCAAACGTAACATAACACAACTTAACGTGTCGAGACCATCATTGCTGGCCTTAACGCAAACGCGCAGGATACATTAGAGGAGAGTAGATCGCAGGAATCCATAAAATCGCAGTGAAGAGCAAAGAAGTTTAAGTTATCCAAAAGTAACACAGCCAAAGCTAACGTGATGCGGGCACTGTTTCTGGCATTCCGAGAGCAAAACGGAGCATATCAGAGCACAGTAGAGCCCAGAAGTCCACCAAATATCAGTGCATAGCACAAAAGTCAACGCCATTGCAACCAAGCCAAACCAAACCCAACCTAACTGAACGTAACATAACACAACCTAGTGTGCCGAGACCACTATTATTGGCCAACACAGGGACAAGCGGAACATATTAGAGCCCAGTATAGCGCAGAAATCCACCGAGTAGAACTGTATTGCCCAAAAACCAAAGCAACCCTCTCCTATCCTAACCGAGCGTAACGTAACCAAACGTAGCATACTTCAACATAACTTGCAGGGACCAATATTGCTGCCCATGCCAGAGCCGACCTGGAACATATTAGAGGAGAGCAGAGCGCAGAAATCCATAGGATCACAGGATATAGCGCAAAACGCAAAGCTACCCGGTCCTAACTTACCAAATTTAACATAATCGACCGTCACATAACTCGAACTAAGGTGACGAGATCATTCCCTCTGGCCTCAACAGAGACGCGCAGAACATGTTAAAGGGCTGTAGATCGGAGAAATCCAGAAAATCGCAATGTGTAGCAAAAAATTCAAAGCTATCCGTACCTAACCCAAACAAACATAACCTAGCCAAAGGTAACCTAACCCAAACTAACGTACCGCGGACACTGTTGCTGGCATCCCCAGGGAATTACGGAGTATATCAGATCGCAGTAGATACTCGAAGACCACCGAATTACTGTGTACAGCACAAAAGTGAAGGCCATGCTATCCTAATCTAACCAAACGTAACATAACCAAAAGTAACATAATTCAACCTAAAGTGCCGAGACCACAATTGCTGGTCTCCTCTGAGCCAAGCAGTGTGTACTAGAGCACAGCAGAGGGCAGATATCCACAGAATAGCTGTGTAGAGCGCAAAAGTCAATGCTATTCTGCCACAACGTAGCCAGTCCTGTCACAGCCAATCGTAGCATAACAAAGGCTATCGTGAAGCGACAACTATTGCTGGCCTCCGCAGAACCAAGCAGAATATGATAGTGGAGTGTAGGGCGCAGCAGTCCATAGAACCGCAGTGAGCAGAAGAAAAGACAAAGCTGTCCAAACATAACCCAAACAATCGTAACCTAACCAAACGTAGAATAACTCAACGCGACGTGCTGCGACCGCTGTTACTGGCCACCCCAGCGCCAAGCGGATTATAGTAGAGCACATTGGATCGCAGATATGCAAGGAAATAGCTGCGTATGGCACGAAGGTCAAAGCTGTCCTTACCAAACTTAGCATAACCTCACCTAACCAAACGTAACGTAACATACCTAACCTGCCTGGAACACTATTGCAGATAACCCGAGAGTCGTGCGCTGTATAGCAGAGCAACGTAGAATGCAGAGACGCACCTAATAGCCGCGTACAGCGCAAAAGTCTGTGCTACCCAATCGTAATCTAAAAAAAAAACGTTACATAATCAAATGTAACTTAACTCAAATTGAAGTGCCGAGGATCACTATTGCTTCACATAACGTGCCTAGCCCAATATTTTTGGCCGCCCCAGTGTCAAGCAGAGTACAGTAGGGCAATGTAGAGCGTAGAAGTCCTCCGAATAGCGGTGTACGGCACAAAAGTCAAAGCTATCCTCATCTAACCCAAACTAACGTAGCTTAACCAAACGTAGCCTAACCAAGCCCATCATGACAAGACCACCCTTGCTGGCATCCGCACAGCCAAGCAGATAATATTAGAGCACAGTAGTGTGCAGAAATCCGCCGAACAGCAGCTTACAGCGCAAAAGACAAATCTATCCTATCCTTACCTAGCGAAACGTAACATAGCCATACGTAACACAATTCGGCCTGTCGTGCAACGAACACTGTTGCTGGCAATACCATTGCCCATACAAGCATATTAGGGCACAGTAAGGCGCAGAAATCCACCGAATAGCAGTGCACAGCGAAAAAGTCAAAGCTACCCTTTCCCAACGTAAGCAATCGTATCATAAACGAACGTAGCCAAACGCAAACTAACGTACCGAGACTGCCATTGCCGGCCTCCGCAGTTCCAAGCAGAATATACTAGGGCACGGTAGAGCTCAGAAATCAACAGCATTGCTGTTCATATCGCAAAAGTCGTGGACATCCTGAATTGGTTTTTGTGATATACACAGACATCAGGTGGATTTCTGCGCTCTACATTGCTCCACTGTACTCTGTTCCCCTATGGGGTCGCCAGTAATAGTGGCCTCAGCACGTCAGGTTGTGGTAGGCTACGTTCGCTTAGGTCACGTTAGTCAGGGTTAGGCTTGGATAGCTTCGACTGAGGTGGTACACACTGCTTTTCGGCGGATTTCTGAGCTCTACTCTGTTCTAGCATTCTCCGGTTGGCCCAGCGGAGGCCAGTAACAGTGATCTCGGCGCGTTAGTTTGAGATTGGTTACAAATGGCAGTGCTACGTTTGGTTAGGTTAGGACGGGATAGCTTTGACTTCTGTGCTGTACCCCGCTGTTCGGTGGATTTCTGCTCACTACATTCCTCCAATGTGTTCTGCTTGGCTCTGGGAAGGCCAGCAATAGCAGTCTCGGCACCTTATATTAAGTTGGGCTACGTTCAGTCGAGTTAGGTTAG
>NW_016941841.1:29745-31552 GCF_001483705.2 Eufriesea mexicana | reverse complement strand
TACCTTTATGTCCTTTTAACATTAGCTTCACTGGCCCAATCAATTCCACGTGCCACAGCCCCAGTATTCTTGTTGCTTTTACTTTTTCCATGTTCCTATAGATATTTCTACACATTTGTGCCTTAATGCAATATTTATATTAACTCTATATTCAATTTATCCTTAAATTTTATAACTATTACCATTTGTTCATTCTCCATCTCTTCAATGATCCTCATATTTGCATGACCCAATCATCGATGTCGCACATCTTTCTATGTTCATAGATATGCTGCCCCTTTTCTGTTTCTTGATTTTACATATGTATTTCCTGTTCTCACTGCTTCCACTTGAACTTTTCCCCTTTCTTTATACAATTTAGCGCCAACTTTCTGAAACTTAACACATTAGCGTTCGTCAGTGGCTTTGTCCACTGATATCAATATTTATTCGGATCAGGATCACAATGTACCTTTCACCATATCATGTTGATACAAGATAACATCATGCAATTTAGTTTTAATCCCTTTTTATCTGCCACATCCATCTTCTTTCTCTCAATCTTCATTTCTCCATCAAATATGTCTATCCTGTATGTTATAAGGCCAGCCAACCTAAAATCAAATGGACATATCAAACCTTACATACTTGCATTACTGTTTCAATATTTTCTTCGCATAAAAAATAATTAGTGGCACCTAGTGACTCTACGCTGATGATATTCCATGAGTCCAATACTTTTGTTCTGTTGCACGTGTCCATCCACTTCAACAGTATATTGTCATTTTACAACTAGGCTCTGCTATCACTAATAAAAGATAGAAAAACAATGGCTTATATGTTACACTATTTAATTACAATTTAAGGTTAGGTTAGTAGGAAAACTTACTCATCCACTTCAACAGTATATTGTCATTTTACAACTAGGCTCTGCTATCACTAATAAAAGATAGAAAAACAATGGCTTATATGTTACACTATTTAATTACAATTTAAGGTTAGGTTAGTAGGAAAACTTACATTCTTTTGCTGGATGCAGGCACACCTCCATGGACACAACAATGCTTCCTGCGTTTTCTTGCAATTCATTTCCCATTTTCTATGCACTCTCCTGTTCTCTTGGAGAAAAATTAACAAATTAGTCAATTTCTGCGATTAATACAGGAGCTTTTACCATTGTATTGACATACGTATCATTGCTGATTTCTCGTCTGCCAGGTAAAGAAGCGAATGCTGACTGTCCAATTAAAATCATTCCGTGGGCTGAATTTATTAAAGAATATAGAAAACTTTATGGAGTTCTTAAGTGAATAAAAACAAGGAAAGAGAACGTGCATTAGTTACTTATGTCGTTTTATTCTTTTCTTTGGTCCGCCATCACGTTATGTGGTTTAAGCGTTCTCCTGGCGCCATCTGTGCTCGTCTTACGGAACCTGAGGTTTCTAATAAATTAATTCGGCCATGGAAATTTAACAAATTACTCAATTTCTGCGATTAATTTATGAACTTTTATAACCTCATCGTAAAGGCAGAACCTTGGCGAACTTTCTCATATAACTTTCGATAACAATTTCTTTTTAATTATTTTATTATTAACAATTATTCCATGACGTGTTTGAAATGTTGCCGGATATCTCAGTGGTTTCTCATTAATAACTATTTTTCATGCAATTAATTTTTGACTTTTATGCATTCATTATAAAAAGAATATTCTTGCGCATCTTCTCATATAACTTTTGATCACATTTTGCTTCTAGTTTCGTTTAGTAATAAATATTTTCACGGAAGGTCGTGATGGTCGCCGTTACGAAATCATAGACGCCATAAA